>NC_137833.1:44752888-44785388 GCF_963921795.1 Nannobrachium achirus | reverse complement strand
GTTTTGCGTTCCCCCACCCCCCCTTGATCATGCTACGGCGTAACACAAAAAAGCATCGGAAATAGCAGATCCACCCGACAGAGACGATAGATAGAATTTGAGTGGTTAAGAGACTAACTAGAACAGGGGGGGAGAAAAAAAGGACGTAGAAGTGAAGTGTGTGTGTGTGTGTGTGTGTGTGTGTGTGTGTGTGCGTGCGCGCACGGGCGTGTGTGTGTGCAGGAGAGGAGGGGAAATTGGTTTCTGGAGGGTTTGGTCTGTCGGTTCCATGATTAATGCATCTCCCACTCAAATGAGGCCCATGCAGCCATATAGCCACTGAGCCTTGGGGAGGACCGGCACTCCTTGGAACACTGAACCAGACTGAATCCACCCCACACCCACCCAGGACCTGGGCGGACTCACACTCTGATGGTGCTTAACGCTCAAAAACCTGGAACGCGCCCCGAGTCGCGTTGGATTTGAACCACTTTAAACATTATTTAATGTTTTAACTATTGAAAAAAAAAAAAACATTTATTTGGCCGCGGACCCCCCCATCTCAAAATATCTTGTTCCAGGGACCCCCCAGAGGCAGACATTTGAGTTACAAAAGTTTGCCTTGAAAAATAAATATTGAAAAATGTGCACAGATTTTCACGATTTTTCAAAAATAGCAGATCTACAAGCTCGCGTGAGCTTGTATATCTGCTATTTTTCAATAGTTAAAACAGGCCTAAATGGGTTAAAATAAGCAAAGGGGGGGACAATTATTCTGTAGCCGCAGACCTAGTTGATATTCCACTTCTCAGCCCAGGGTATGAACGTAAGCGTTTAAACATTTATTGATTCAACGGAGGTGTCATAACAACAGCAGCTGAGATAACGAGGCACAGGAGAGCTATACAGGCAAGTGTAAAGAGGGGCAATAGCCAAAGCCCAATAAGCAGTGGCGCAAAGTAACCGAGTAGATTTACTTATTGCGACCGTACTGTAGGTCATAGGTTTAGTATGTGAACGGTCACAGCTTGTCTGTATGTATGTATCTCTGTCACGCCTGACACTGTGGGTTTGTCGCTCTGACATCATGCTCTGACGTCACTGTGATGTCAGGGGAACCACTCTTAGTCAGTGTCTTCATTAAATATTAAGTGTACGCCCGAAGGCATGCGCGCACACACACACACACGCTCGCGCACACACACGCGCACACACACACACACACACACACACACACACACACACACACACGCACACGCACACGCACACACACACACACTAAAGTGTTGTATTAATCAAACTAAGTTGATTAGTTTCTTTGAAGAAATATTTGCCAGCGGCCCCGCACACCGAATAATTGAAATACTTCCAGACTTTGGACGTCTACCTGAGCAATTATTCCTCTCAAAACTGATTAAAATGTCTAAGAAATAGGGTTTGTGTGTGTGTGCGTGCGTGAGTGCGTGCGTGCGTGCGTGCGTGTGTGTGTGTTCGCGTGCGAGAGAGAGAGAGAGAGAGAGAGAGAGAGAGAGAGGGATATATGTATAATCCAGGGAGGTCACTGACAATTTGTCTAGACTAGCATACTTCCAGTTACAGTAGGTATGTGAAAGAAGAGATCCATTTGCATAGATCATTAGGTTTTGGGGATATTTTTAATCCTGGGATCTGGGGCAAAAAAATGGATGAAATCTAGCAGAGGCCAATTCCAACAGGGAGCGGAACTGTTTTTAAGTGTAGCCTAATACGTGTATGTAGGAGTACGATGTGTGTATTGTATAGTTTGTCGTCTTTTGTGTTTGTCAAGTCAAAAAACTAAAGTTTCAAAATTGTATGTTTTTCCGTAAATGAAAGCCGTATTTCATCATACAAAAGTGCCGCACAAAAGTAGTGAAAATAGCCGATCTACAAGCACACAAGGCCTCACATTCACTATTGTAAATCGTTTTTTTTTAAATAATAACAAAAAGAAAAGGTTTTGGACATACAAGGTTTCCACCCGAGAACAACGATATATAAAAATAAAGTGTACAAAGTTACGTTACACCACTGACAGACCGCCTGATGGCAAACGGAGGGACGGACGGACAAACTGGACACCTAATAGAGGCATTAAAACCCTCTCAGTGTGGACCGCAGAGAGCATTGCTCACGAACACTTCAGCTTTTTACTTCTGAAAATAAACACGATAAGGTGAAAAGGAGTGCCCGTATCACTTCCTCTCTTGAAACAAAACGCATTGCATTACCCCTCTGTACGTTACATAATAGTGTTATTTACAACAGTTAACTTACAGCTCTTTTGGTACAAGGAACTTTATGTAATGCAGCAGAGATTCTAGGCAGTTTATGCAGAGGGTATTTCACTTTTTATTGTATTTTGAGACAGATTGTATGGCCTGCTGTAGTAATACTCTGTAGGCTAGCCTTTTGTATTTGACACACATTTGATTCTGACACAGATACTGAACAGTTTTCCCCATAGGCCATTAGACTGTTAAATGACAGTGAAATGTGCAATAACTCTTTGTACTCTGGTTATGCACTTTACTGACTGATATTCTTTTCTGTGTTTATTGAGCGTTTTAGGTAGTTTTATCATGTTTTTATTATCATGTATTGTATTGGAGATTCTGAGTGTAAGTTTACACATACCGCTATGTACCTAAACAGTGCATCTAAGTGACAATAAAGTGAATTTGAATTTGTATACTGTGACATCATGCTATACTGGAATCATTTGTTATCGTCAAAGGCTACAGGTGATACTGTACATGCTTAATTGTTAAATCTGGCGTGTCCTTCTTTATTATTCTTTACAGTTGACTAATGTAAAATGAATGAACAAACTGTGTAACCCAACTCAGACTACACCATGATGAACAAGAGATATAGACATTAAAAACCCTGTTTTACCCGACACCAGGGGTCTTCAACAGGGGGCCCGGGACCCCTAGGGGGTCCTCAGAGTTACTACATTAACACCTAGACCCTTGCATCACTTTTCTGGGGGGAACATTTAGCCTGAAATAGACGATCTACAAACTCTATTTTCAGCAAAGAGGTTTGGTGTTGAGGGAAAAAAGGAGAAAACCAAGTGTACAGAGTCAAGTTTAGCATTGAGGGTTAAATGTGGTTACATATCTGAAATAAACTAAAAACCATGAATCCAACAATACACTGATGATAGTCTGTCAAACAAGTCTATTAAGCCATCTATGAATATTTTTTATGTAATCTGCAACATCATTGCTGCTTCATCTCTCTCTCAGCTAAGGGGTCTTTGTCCTGAAAAAATCACACCTGTGTGAACTGAGCGGTGGTTCCCCCCCCCCCCCCCCCCCCCCCTCCCCCCCTTCCCCCCTGTGTGTGTGTGTGTGTGCGTGTGTGTGTGTGTGTGTGTGTGTGTGTGTGCCTGGTCTGGCCTGGCCTGAACAACAGCACCCCTCCCTTAACATGTGTGGTCAGAAAAGGTTACTGCAGGCTACAGACAGACAGACAGACAGACAGACAGACAGACACGCAGACAGACAGACATACCCACACACACGGCCACGTATAGGAGCGTTGTGACCACCGCTCAAAAAACGTTGAAGACCCCTGACCTACACTGTATGACTGTGTGGGTACTAGGGCAGTGCAACAGGGCACTGTTGCAATGCCCTACATCACCTGAAGAGGGCAGCGTAGGGCAAGACAGAGTGGATGAGCAGCTCAACAGTCTGCCTCACCTCTAATGTCCTCATTCTTGTTCTCTGTCATTGTCCTTGATTGAAATTCACCTCCAGAGACCCACAAAGGGAGGTAATGAAAGATCAGCTGTCATTAACACACACGCACGCACGCACGCAGCCACGCACGCACGCAGCCACGCACGCACGCAGCCACGCGCGCACGCACGCACGCACGCACGCACAGGATTGAGGGAGACGACATGAGTAGCACTAATGATTGCTAATGATAATGATAATGTTTTGAGGGCCGGAACAGTCAAATCCTTTAACCCAAAAGAGTGTCGCTGTTACTCAGTATAAATCATAGCGTTATGAAGATATTAGACTTCCTTTAGGAGCAAAGAATGACATGAACTGTTTGTGTTGTGTTTGTGTTTGTGGTGCCGACAGACTAATCGAAATCAGTGGTTCTCAAACCTTTTTGTGTGGAGGACCCCCAAATTGACACTTATTAGCCTGCGGTCCCCCATTTGAAAATATATGCCTGCGACCCCCATAAGAGAAGATTTTGACAGCTCTATAGCGGTGATTCCCAACCATTTAATTTCAAGGACCCCCAGTTTGACATGCATTAGGCTACGTTACCTACGTACCCCCATTTAATGGTATTTCTATCTCTGGGACCAATTTATATTGTAAA
This sequence comes from Nannobrachium achirus, assembly GCF_963921795.1. Taxonomy (NCBI): domain Eukaryota; kingdom Metazoa; phylum Chordata; class Actinopteri; order Myctophiformes; family Myctophidae; genus Nannobrachium; species Nannobrachium achirus. Next base: position 44,781,035 of record NC_137833.1, on the reverse strand, counting down.
ATCAAATGTTAATTTAACTCCGAGAGTGTACAAATGCAACCAAATGGACCCTAACGGGTCACTCTCTGAGTTAAATAAGATACACATTTGTTTCCTAACTATCATTAAGCTGGGGACCCCCTGGAACTCCCTCAAGGACCCCCCAGACTCCACTTTGAGAACCGATGATCTAAGTAGTAGTCTTCAAGAGACAAGAAAGTGGGTGCACACACACTGTTTTCTTTTTACTCTGCGTCCAGAAATCAAGTATTGGCAATTTGGCTACCGGTGTGTGCATAAAAAATACATTAAAAAAATACAAAGGTCTCCACCGTTGCAGTCATTATTTTCCTCTCCCACTCCCAGTTCTTGTTCTTTACAAACATCTGTTTCCTGAAGTTCCCTTCTATCCTCTTGGAAATCCCACCTTTGCCCACAGCATCTATTTGTTTCTACAGTAATTCCTGATGTAGATCAACCAGGCGTAGAAGTTCCTCTTCTTAGAGAACTCCTTTGTGGCCAAATCTGGCTGCGTTGGTGCAGTGGAGTTCTCTGTTCTCCTGAATGATGCTGCTTAGTTGCTGGTGGGAAAACCCTGAGCTCATTCCTGTACTCAGCTTTCTTTCCCATCCCATTGACCGCCTTTCTAAGTGTGGCGATCTCCCCGTTCTCCCCTTTCTTCTGTTCCATTTCCTGGAACTTGTTCTCTTCCGATGTTATGTTTCTCTAAGCTCACTGTTGCCGGCTCACTAGCAACGCCATCGCACTCGTCGCCAGCATGCATGGCTGCCAGTTCCCACCTGATGTCGCGTGGGAGTCCCGTCTGCTCCAGACCGTACTGAATAACCGCCAGCTTGCATAGCGTCTTCAGACTAGGACTCAGGTCTAAGATGTACAGGTCGTCAGTGATGGTGCATCCTTTGTCCCCGCCAAAGAGGATGGTGCGATTGCCCACCGTGCAACAGCACATCTTAGTCACATCCCAAGGGCCGAGGCCTTTCCCCTTGGGCTCCACCTTCTTCCAAAAGGAGGTCTCCGGATTGAATTTCCACAGGTCATTGAAGAGCTGGCACAAATCGTTGCCACCAGATATGTACAGCTCTCCGTTGTAGGTGAAGGCAGAGTGACACCTGCGTCCCTCTGGCTGAAGATGACCAGCAGGCGTGCTCAGCCAGCAGTGGGTCTCGGTGTCAAACACCCTGACGCTGCTGTAGTAGTCCAACTGGTTGCCACGGCCCCCAAATACGAACATCCTTGTTCCGATGACGGTGGCAGAGTGACTCGAGGAAACGGGCGTCAGTGTGCCTCGGGTGTCGATTAAAGACCAGACCATTGTGGCGGTGTCCAGCTCGTAGATGTCCTTAGTGCAGCCACAAGGCCACTTGAAACCACCAAATATATACATGACCTTCCCCAGGACGCAGGCCGAGTGGTCCTGCCTCTCCTCTGGAGGGGTCCCGGAAACCCTGGGCTCGAACCAGCCGTGGGCGCCGACGTCGAACGCATAGAGCCTGCTGTTGTACTCCATCAGATAAGTGATCCCGCCCCAGATATAGATGACATCGTCTATCAGCACGACAGTGTGGCCATAGCGCACGGAGGGAACCGCGGGCAAACCTTCTCCTCCTCCTCCTCCGCTCGACACCAACGTCCTTGCACTGGATGCTGGGGACAACGTCATCCAGCGCAAAGACACTGTGTTGAGGATGTGAACGTTGTACTTGCAGGAATCGACGTAGCCTCCAAAGGAGTACAGCTTATGTCCCACTGCCACAGCAACATACTTCTCCTTTGGTACCTTCAGATGCACTGTCCAGCGCAACATCTCACAGACCAAAGAGGGAGATCAAGTCTTACTCAGTAAACATGATTAGTTCTATCGCGCCTTATATCAGTGCTGCGGCACAGATGCCCTGCGAAGCTTGGCCAGTTATACAAAGCTCGCAGTTTGGGCTGGCCAATCAGGGAAGCCGACACCAGTGGACCTTCTAAAATGGGAAGTTGATTGTTTATAGCAACCTCTGCCCTCGCAGGCCCTGGAAATCCCACCTTGCTATGCAATCTGTTCCAATGGTCAATATACAATAACGTATTTTATAGTCTGTCACGCAAAAGGCAGGGACAGTCACAGGGGAGATTGTTTTCACTTAATCTCTGTCTGTCTGTCTGCACAATTCGTTCAGGACTCCAGTCTAACTTTACCCCCAATGAGTTCCTTCACCTCATTTTAAAGTCCATAAAATGAATGAATGTTTGATCTTGGCGCAGCACTCTGCAAACTCGACTCGTTTATCTAGAGAAAGCTTTCGTGTTCAGCTGTCCAGGTGACAGCACTTGAAGAGACATAGTCCATTTCCTTTTAAATGCTTTCTCCAGCTCAACTTCCAAGAGTAGCCTAGTCCTGTATAGAGATAGCGTTGTTTTTCTGCAGTAAAAAGCCTGCTTTCTAATTCGAAATACCCAGTGTGATCCGGTCTACAGTAGGCCTATCCAATAATTTGCGCGTGTGCGCGCGCACACACACACACACACACACACACACACACACACACACACACACACACACACACACACACACACACACACACACACACACACACACACACACACAACACACACACACAGTCTAGAATCAACACACTTCTGGATGCAAAGTCCTCTGCTGGCTCATTGTGGAGCGCAAATAGTTCTCAATTGTTTTCAGTGTGCTGAAGGACCTCTCCTCTCTCAGTTACTGATAACATGGCTAGTGATATTAGCAGCGGCTGTCTCAACTGAGTGAATAAAAGTTGCTCATGGCATCTGTATGCATTGCATTTTTAAAGCCCTTGCTTCTTCTAAATCTTAAAGATCGGTACATTTTTCATCCCATATATTCCGATTATTCCGATTAGAAACTCTCGCGGCGCATTGACCCTTCCTGAAGACGGGGGAGGGGGGGAGGGGAGTCATTATAAAACAGGCTACATTCTAAGCAACAATGAATGAGATGTTTATTTTTATAGAGAGACAAACTAGTGGAGTAATGCCACTCCACTGTGTGTTCTATAACCCTAACCCAAAAACAACAACATCACATGAACAACATAGCATTCTACCGGCCCACAGATAGACAGACCAACCCGGAACTCTCCCCAGTACTCACAATGTCCAATCCACCCCTGGTTTGTGTGTGTGTGCATGCGTACGTGCTGTACGTGTGTGCGAGCTTGTGTGCGTGCATGAATTTGTGTGTGTGTGTGTGTGTGTGTGTGTGTGTGTGTGTGTGTGTGTGTGTGTGTGTGTGTGTGTGTGTGTGTGTGTGTGCCCAACACATCTCACGTCCTCATCTCAACTCTCAAAGGTGTTTTACAGCTGCCAATAACTAAGCGTAGAGGGCAAAAAAAGTACACCTAACTTTACATTTCTGTCCACACCTTCATTCCCATTTCCATTTAGGGTGGCTTCTTTACTCCATCTTACAATATCCGGATAAAATAGCCAAGCTCATAATGGCAGTGGATTGTGAGCTTCTCGAGCCGATTTTTATGAAAGTAGGCCTATGAATAATAAATCATCCGCGACCGTGATAATAAACACCCTGAAAACAGCCATTACAGGTGAATACAACAGGACTATTGTACCTAAAACCTGGAAGCACTTAAGACAAGGTGTTGTGATTTTTTCCCCCCCTACAACATGATCATCAGGTATTATGATTATATACTTGGGTAGATCTTTTTCAAAAAGGTGTACAGAAAGTGGTGCTGAAGTTAGACACACCCACAGTGTTGCTGTATGGTACAAAAGGGGAGAGGATGATTTTATGATGTCATTAAAGCGGTGTATTTCAATTGGGCCTTTTGACCCAGAGGCTTTCAGGAAGAAACTAAAAATACACAGGGTAGACAAATGCATATTAAAACACCTGTTCTATTAGAGTAAAGGTGGTTGCACACTGCTGCGTTTTTCGGGCCGAATATCGGTGTGAATTTCGGAGCATGCAAATAAAAAAATCAACCTCACGTTGTGTCAGTCACGTTTGCACACTGCCGCCCGTTTCGCGCACCACTCAGTCCCTTGCTCTCTCTATCTCCCTCTCTCTCCTTGTCCTGAAAAACGCATTTCGCAACGAAAAACGCAGCAGTGTGCAACCACCTTAACTCCATAGACACATACAAAACAGAAAAAGTACAAAAATGCAACCGCTTTAATGGGGCCTGAGTCTCAGCTCTTAAATGATTCCTTTTGATCTATCAAGAATAATATTGACAGGGAAAAGGGCTCTAATAGGCCTACTGCAAGTCTGCACTACTGGAACAATAAGTTGTACTTACTCTGTCCTCTAATGCACTTTCCCTGAGAGGGTTGCTTGTGGCGTCTGGCTGTGGCACCCTTTCTTGATTTTTTAATTTTTTTTATTCTTGATTTATGTGCACTGACTTTGGACTCTTTGTTTGGCCCTGCACTATAGGGTTGTGTTGGTTGAATTGAGTACTATTGCTGTATTGATATGGCAGTGAGATACTTGTGTTGCACTGAATAGCATTGCCTGTTACAGTATGTACACTTTTGGTTTGGCACTGTTTGTTAAGTTGTGCTTTGAGTACAGCTTTTTTTGTGTGTGTGACGTGTCTCTTATGAGCGTTGAATGTTTCGTGGTCACTTATGTATATTCTTCTCTTTTTTTTGTGACAGCTTTTTCTACACTTTATGTTTATATTCTTCTTCACTTCAACATCTTAAGCTGACTGCACATTAGCCGATAATCAGGGTATTTAACGACCCTCCCGAGTGTTGGGCTGCCTGCGTCTGAAACGGGCCGATTATCGGGCATAAATGTTGTCTAGTAATGTGAGGGCTCACAGATCCAATCTGAGTTGCTCGCAGGACGATTGGGCCCAGCTCGACTCTTTTCAAAAAAGTTTGATATTTTTCTGGATCACTCACTACTGGTATGGAATATCAGCGGGGGACCGAGAGAAAAGACGGTTGCTGTCGGACGCAAGAAACGGGGTCTGTTGGTGCCGACAGCCGCTGATCTGAGTCTGACCATAGTATCTGAGTGACAGATCTCTCTCTCTCTCTCTCTCTCTCTCTCCATCTCTCCCTCTCTCTCACACATACACACACACACACACAGACACACTTTTCATACCGTCCGTCCGTCCGTCCGTCCGTCCGGAGCGGGTTTGTTTTATATCAAACAGAAACGGAAATAATCGCTACCAGTCACAGACTGGGAACAGCAGGTCAAAGTATACGCCCATTTCCTACAGAACACCGATCTACAAGCCCTACAACGTGGCACGGAGGGACACGTTGTGGTCTTGGAGATCTGTCTTCTGTGCGCTACACAGTCATACGACTAATCATAAATCAGGCATATCATCAGCATATCCCCCACTTTGAGAACCAATGCTGTATATTTCTTAGAGTAGTTGCAACACCTACCATACCTATACACTCACTTACAGCAATAAGTAAATAAATGAATAAAAGCACATTTTCATTTTATTTCAAACTAGAATAGCCTATCGATAGAAAGCTGTCTGAGTCCCACAGTTGGCAAATTCATATCACTGCGTTTCAACTTAAAAGCCTGCTTTTATGATGTTAGTCCGGGGAAATCTCCAAGGGCAGGTGTTGTGTGTGCGTGCATATCGTCACTGTCGGGCCGAAACCTCGTATCTTCAAGTTTCAAATTTGTACGTTTATTTTTTCGGAAAGTAAAGCCTTGCTGCATCATACAAGACTGTCGCACAAAACTAGTGAAAATAGCAGATGTACAAGCTTGTGCTTGTAGATCAGCTATTTTCAGTATCATTTTTAAAAATGATAAATACAAAACGAACGGTATTGGACATACAAGGTTTCCACCCGACAACGACGATATGTGCGTGCGAGTGCATCTGTGCGTGCGTGCGCGGAGCAGTTCATTATGTCCATGTTATCATCATTCTGCAGATGGCTGTCAGGCGACGAGCGGCAGAATCACATCAGCATTCTGCTCTGCTGCTGCCCGCAGGAACACAAGACACCTGTCCCACCAATACCTGGGAACACTGACTGACTGGCTGCACTAATCAGCAGGGAGACGAGAGGAGAGGAGAGGGGGAATGGAGAGAGAGAACAGAACAAAGAGGGAAAGAAAGAGAAGATGACCGACAGCGCATGAAAGGAGAGAAGACGGAGAGAGGGAGAGAGAGAGAGAGAGAGAGGGAGAGAGAGAGAGAGAGAGAGTGAGAGAGAGAGCAGGATAGAGAGAACAGAGGCAGATAACATCTAGAACAGTGACCCTGACTAGCACTAAGAGTTGAGGCATTACATTGTGTATAACACGGTTCTATTGTGAAAATAGCAGATCTACATGCTCACAACGCCCAGCTATTTTCACAATTTATCCCTCTAATATTTGACAATTTGAACAATGTTTAATTTGTCATTTTAAAGGTTAAAAAGTCCTTAAATTGTCACTTTAGAAACGTGCAGATACACTTAAACTTTATGTTGGTTTGTTTACTGTTGAGTGAGAAAACGATGTTGCACATTAAGTTAGAGAGGGGGGGGGGGGGGGGGGACATGGAGAACAGTGTCCTACAAGTATGCACACTTTACGAGACTGATTTTATCAGGGGAGTTCATTATACCATTTCCAAAGTTTCAGATTTTTGCCAAGAACTCTTTCTTCTTTCAACTTTCCCCAGCACAGCAGACCTATAGATAACCTACTGTATAATAGCATCCCTACTCTGGGCATGTGTTAATAAGCAAACATTAAGGCAAACATAGGCAAATATTTTAGAAAGAAAATATCGACAAGTCGTGTGAGATTTTAAATCAGCATATTTTCAGATAATGTGGGGGGAAAAATACATTTATTTTAACTCATTAAGAGCCCCTGAAATTAACGGATTATAAAGTCCACGACGCCACCTTCAGGCTGGCATCACCGCCGTTATCTTATTTTGAAGGCCAGAAGTCCACCGCGCAATCACTTCCGGTCTGACGTCATCGGATCGTGCGCCGGAACCGATCCGTGTCCACGTGGAGTTGTGTAATGGCCGACCGGGAGCTTTTATAACTGTGTAACATAAGCGAGCATCTGCCTCCATCCTAGCTTCTAAAGTGTAGTTTTGAGATAATGGACATTAAAGATGAGATCCCCCGTCCACCTCAATGTTATGGATGGGACTATTTTGTGCTCGTGGAGCCGTGATGATGCGAAATCAGCGACGGATTCCGTCTCCGGACCGACGGCCATTCTTCTCGGTAATGTACTCGCCGTTACAGTAATATATTACTTTTCCCGAGATATCCCGTGAATGGCACTACAGATACTCGAGTACATTTCGCGAGACATCTCGGGAATGGCACTAGATGAGTTAACAACACACATTTTCCCTGGCACAACATATATTCACATGAGGGCCCATGGCCAACTACATATCAATTTGGGGCTCCTTGACCGTGAAAATATTTGAAAACCGCTGACAACAATGTGTGTATGGGACAAGGCAAAGGTAATGATAATGCAGTATATACAGTACTGTATAGGTCAGGTCTTATACAGATTGAGACACATCACAAAGATTACATTTGAAGGGCATGTTCTCTTTTCCATTTAGGAAGTAACACATAAACCGCAAGCGTGCACGCGCGCACGCACACACACACACACACACACACACACACACACACACACACACACACACACACACACACACACACACACACACACACACACACACACACACACACACACACACACACACCATTAGATGGTATCTATCGACAGGCCATTACACAGAGGGTAGATGGACACATGTGTGTACAGTAAATGGGTCATTCTGACTACAGTATAAGCGAGTTACCTGCACTTATACCCCATTCACCCCCCCCCCCCACCCCCCCCCCTCCTGTCTGTTTCCCGTATAATCTCTTAAATAACCTCTTATCCACTAAAAGCAGTGGTGGTTCTCAACCTGTGGCCCGGGGCCCCACTGGTGGGTACCCATATACGTAATTGACAAAACACCAAGATTTTAATATGACATTGACATATGATTGTGATGCTATATTAACTAATTTAGCTGTGAACCCCTGGTAGCCCCCCATCCCAATGACCCCCGAAGAACCAAGATGCCATGATCCCCCCCTTCCCCCAAAAAACATGATTATCAGGTATTATCATACTAGGAGGAAGATGTTTTTTCCAAAAAAAGTGTACAGAAAGAGTTAAAATGTGTTTTTTATGTGGCCACACCCACCAGTTCATTAAGTATGCCTGGTTGTCATGGTGGGTGGTGGTAACCTACAGTAGCTGAAGTTAGCCACACCCACAGTGTTGGATGAATCACATGTGTTTTTGGATCGGCACTTTTGACCCACAAGGTGGCAGCCTCGAGGAAGGAACCCAAAATACAAAGGGAATACATAATTGCTCATAACAACCACACTAGGGAGTCTAATGAAATACTGTCAACCTCCTAGACACGTAAAAAAACTGAAAAAGTACAAAACTATGGCATCACCTCTTTAATACACACATCCCACAGCAACACTGTAGATACTGTGAAAGCGAGCCGAGACATTACAATGCAAGGCTACAAAAGTGATGAGGCAGCACCGCGCTGGAAAGGTTTCCCTAATATACGAGACCCTGTCAAGTCCCACTCACTGAGGCCATTGGAATTTATTCCAAAAATCAAATTCTGAGAACGGTCCCGTTGGCAAGATCCCATAGCCTTTAATTGAAAGTGAGGAGAGACTCTATATATGGAGTAGAGACATGGAGAACTACAGCTGCCCCTACCAAGAAAGTGCCAGTCTCCATTAATAGCTGCCTATAGGCAGAAGATCCTCCACATCTGACGGCCAGACACCGTCGTCAGCAACAACGAACTCTGGCAGAGAACAAACCAGCTGCCCGCAGAAGAAGAAATAAAGAAATGCCGATGGCACTGGATAGGCCACACCCTGCGAAAGCCCTGAATGCCTATCATTAGACAGAACCAGCACAGCAAGAGTGGAAAAGGGGTGGAGGCAGACACCAAGACCACGAAAATGACCTGGAACCAACTGGAGAGCAGAGCTCAAAACAGAGTAGAGATGCCTGGAGATGCCTTGTTGACAGCCTATGCCCCAGAAGGGGTAGTAGGCGTAAGCAGGTAAGTACCTTTGTCCACCACCACAAAGTCTGTCACAAACATATGAGTGGTTATAATCATCAATTTGTCATCGATAATCACTAGAAACCTCACAGTGTTCACATGAGTTATAGGTTTATATTCCAACACTTTTTGTGGCTATACTTTGTGGAACAAAATAAAGTAAGCTAGCAGGAATGAAAGCAAACAAGATGGGGTCTGGGTCTAGCTGTCTTATCTCCATATCTGGGCAAAGGTTCAGTCCAATCTGACCTCCATTGACTTCTTCCTGTATAATATTAAAGCTTTGATTATTTATTTCAAAAAGCATAAAACATTATGTGAAATTTAAACTTAACTGTACTTCCTTGGCTTAATGGCAGCGTGAAAAATAAATTTGGCTCTCATCGGACTAATGTCTTGGCCCTATACAGTGCCATGGAAAAACAGAAGGTCAAAAGATTAAATCTTTCTTTCAAATACTTTCTAACTTGTAGCAGCCTCAGACCAGAACATCCCGATGTCCCAGTTTTCCAGTTCATAAACTCCTACAGCATAATGTCTAGCCTTTAGCCATAACCTTTAAATCTTTACAACTCAGCCTTGTGAACTTTTATAAAGTTTAGTATACAGTAGGCTACAGTGTTTTTGGCGAGGGGTTTGATGGTCCGTCTCGCTAAGCATAGAGCAGGGGTTCTCAAAGCTTTTTTGGCCGTGACCTCAAAAATAAACATAATGAACTGGGGGACCCCCACCCTGACAAGCACTTGGAATTGTAGGTATTACATTTAATATGACTCGGTTCCACAGATAAATATTGTGAAAATAGCTTTTTCACAATGTTCGGCTTTTGCTTACTTAATATTTGACAGTTTGGCCAGTTTGGTATTCAAACGGTCTTGAAAATCCTTAAATTGTCACTTTATAAATGTGCAGATACCCTGTATACATTTATGTTGGTTTGTTTACCGTTGAGTGAGATTCTTTATTTTTATTTTTTTACATTAAGCTAATCATCTGGGGAACCCACAGAATAATTTGGGGACCCGACCCCAAGTTTGAGAACCACTGGCATAGAGGGTTTAAGTGGTTAAACTGAAGTGATATTGAAGAATTCCAAATATTATCCAAGAAACTTTGAGAAAGTGTGGTCTACTGAACACGTTCAATGAACGATTGTTCACAAACTCGTTCATATTTAGGGCGTACGGTACGTGAACTCAATTGCTGTGTGTGGTTCTATTTGGGCTGTTTACAAATAGAACCACGAACCATGAACTTTAGTTAAAAATATTGTATTATGAACTATGAACTGAACTAGTTAATTTTTACAGTTGTTAACTGAACACTGATGGGTGTTCAAAACCTTTCCAAAAAACCATTGCCACTGGCTGCCCACCCTTAAATACAAAATGGCTTACGAAAAAAAAAGTAGCTCTATTTTCAATGTTTTCGTTAATCGAAAATCTATGCAGCGCATCATTAGAATACGGCTCAGCGCCACCATTCATTAAAGTAATGGGACTCTCTCGTCGCGGTCCCTGGGTTTTGTGTCTGACCAGACTGTACCTCCCTCTCCTCCATATGTATGAGGCTGGGGTGCGTGTGCAGCGTGGCGTCTGTAACCACAGTTCATATTGTATCTGAACCTCTCTTCAGTCCATTGGCACAGAGCACTGAGACAGCAATTATGTAATGTTTATGTTAAACACAGATTGATGAATGCATGGCCAGAACTACTGTAAGGTTAATGCTTTTGAACAGTTTAGTGAAAAGAATGTCCCACACTACCCCCCCTGTGTGAAAAGCACCACAAATGGCTCACTTCATGAAATTGTAAGACAGAGATACTGAGATTTGCTATACATCAGAAGAAATTAAAAATAACTGGGCAAAGCAGTTCATGCCATGTTTTGAGTTACCGTATATATGGGAATACAGGAACCTAATCAAACAGAATTCTCTGGAGTAATAGGTACAATGTTTTTTCTACTGCTTCTCCATCCATTTGAAATTATTTGAGACGCAGTTAAATGAAGCTCGACTTATAGTTCAAGATACCTTAAAGGAGTGGTGACGCCCCCCGAAATTTAACATTGTGCTGCAGTAGGTCACGTGGTCTTTCTCCAAACAGTCTGAAAAGGAGGCGGGGCGTATCAGTTAGTAGTGAATGTATACTTCGTCCGTCGTGCGGTGCCGCGCACAACGTGATGCGTTGTTGTTAGCGTGTAGCCCGGCTAGCGCCGCACCGCACTATTTTTGAGAGCTATTGTGTGTGTACACACACACACACACACACACACACACACACACACACACACTATGGCGGCTTTTCCGTGCCACATGGACGTTGCTACACTCGCGCGCACGCATTCGATTTTATCTGTGTTGTACTGAACGCATGAACGTCTCCTGTCATTTTCAAATGGCTTTTGAATCAGAACGCGCAAACGTCGCCGGCACGCGTCCCTGTGTGCCTTCTCTTTTGTGCCTCACAGGGGAACGCGAGGTCGCGTAGTGTTAGGCGTTTGTGGCGAACGCATGTGTTAACGCATGCATACATCTAATGGCCATGTGGCCATCATGCGTGAGACGACACGGTCAAATGCAGCGCCGCCATGAACTGTACGCGTGATTGACTTGTTGCTCTGCTCTGGAACGCACATGTGAGATGTGTGCCACCCATTTGATTCTCAGCGCTAAACCTGCGTGTGTGTGTGTAGACGTGTATATCAAATAAAACATCCAGACGTTCATGCGAGCATGCGTTGGTCTGTCTCCACTGTGGGCTACATGCTCTCTGTGCTCCTTGGCTGACGTAGCAAATTTGCTTTATATAGGCCTATTTGAATTGGGATAAAATACAGACCCTCAAGGACCACCGGTGGTCCTTTGGTGAGTTGGTGGTCCTGGTGGTCCCCCCCCCGACCACCGTTGGCCAAGGACCACCGTTGGTCCTTGGGGGAAGTTCCAAGTGGTCCACAACTAAATTATGGAGAGTTGTTAACCAAATGGATCTTTTAAATCTTTAGAGTATAAAGTGAAACCAAATAGATTTCGTTTCATTTTCTGGAAACACCCCGCCATTCCGAATATATTATTTATTATTATTTGGGCGATGATGTGATGTTGAAATGTAACTTTCAGATCAGCGCATGCATGAGTCACGGCCTTGCGCCCTGCTGGTTGGGACTAATATATTAAGTAGAAGTGTGTTGTGTTTATGGACTAAAATAACAGATGCTGGTTATTTTATTTGTTTTGCCCATTTTTATATTTGCATTTTAACCAAATGTTTTAATCCTTGACTGATTGAGACTATACATATTTCGTTAATTTATTTATATTTATTTATTTATTTATTTAACTGTTTTTGTTTTGTTTGGTGTTCCTAAGTTGAGCCCTTCGGAATGGCTGCCTTCTGGTTAAGTTGTCAGTTAAATTGCTTTATTTATTATTTGTTTAGTTCTGTTCAGTTATGTTGTGTTTAGACCTTTATTTCGTTATTTGTTTGTTTTGTTTAGTTGTTAACTTCAGCTCTGAGCAGCGGCCTGGCCTGCCGGGCTCAATTTGTCACGCACATGTCGGGCTTTGGGCTGGGTCGGGCTTGAGAAAAATAAATAAAGAAAAAAATTGGCAAGATCTGTGCTTTGCATCCCGGCCAGCAGCAGTTCCAGTGAACGGGTTTTCAGCGCTGCGGGCAGAACCATCTCCGAGCGAAGGACATCGTTGAACGATTTTCTTCATCACAATTTATAAGATCGGTGAGTACAGCCTAGCCTTTAACTGTTGGCAATATATACCCAATGGCCAACGTAGAATGTAGTCATCTTGGTCTCTTGTGATCTTATCATTTATTTATAAATGTATTTTATTTAATTTCAGCTGCTTGCTGTCTGATTGGATTATTCGCCGGTGCGGCCTCCCGGCGCGGCCTTGCGCCCAGCGCTGGATTTTTGGGACTATTAAACTGAACGAATAAGTGTTGATTCATACAAAGAAAAGTGCTGTGTTACGGACTAAAATAACAAATGCTGTTTATTTTATTTGTTTAGCCTATTTATATACTTTAATTTAACCAGGGAATGGGAATGTTTCGTTGCTTGACTGATTAAGGCTATTCATTCTAATATTTTATACACATACTTAACTTGAGATTGTTTATTTTAATTGCACAAATGTCGCACAACGCAAACTCAAAGGATTGTTCATTGTTAAATTGTCCTCGGGAGTCGGGACCTGTTTCACAATTGAATAAAGACAGTTGGAAAGGGGTATCATGTCTCTGTTCTTCACCAATATTTAAAATGTAATGAAAACAAAAGGCCGCCGCTACACGCACTCTGCAATTAAGCTTGTTTAGAAAAATGTCGGTCTTCGGGCCGGGCCGGTCTCCAATTGTCAATTATGTATCGGGCTTTGGGTTAGGGTTAGGTTACATTAGATTTCTGACCATTCTGGCCGCCTCCTCCCCTCATTGATTTAATTTCTGATCACCCCTCCCTCCATCGCACATAGTGTATTATTTGTGAGGAGTTGCTCACATTTAGATGAAAGGAAAGTGCTTCTGGAGTCACTTGTATATCATATACTATAGGCTAATATAATATAGGCCGATGTGTGGGTCTCTCGCCCTAGCTCGCGCGCGCTGCTCTCTGTGCCAAATCATGTCCAAATGGAGACGCTTTTGCGCAGCGAGTGAGCCAGCGGAGGGCAAGACGAGGGGCAGAGAGAGAGAGAGAGAGAGAGAGAGAGAGACGTTGTCCTCTTCGTAGATATTCATATCTTGCTAAAGTATTTTCTGTCTGGTTTATTGCTGGTAGATTTTGCGAGACTCTCCCGCCGCCGCTGGTTTTATTTTTTGATTGCCCGTTTACGAACGTTGACCGCTGATAAATAGGCTAATGCGGCGCTTGCGGGGGTCCTGCGGTTACACACAGGGAGATGGAGGAGGCATTATTATGCAGCTTGGATACATTCATGTCCCTGGACAGACGTGCACGGACGATTCCTTGTTTCGGATGACAAAGTGCAGTGCGAGCGCAAACGTATCAATTAAATATGCAAGAATGTGGCAACTTCACCCCTCCCATTCGCACGACTAAACCGAATTATATTATGAGAATGTGGCCTCACCATTTAGGCCTACTGCTAATCTGCATAGATTCTCTGCCATTCCGCCATTTTTTTGTACCATGCATGTTCCAAGCTCCTCCATGCTCCGGTTTAGATAACTACTGTACAACGCATTTGCCCTTCGCAATAGGGCCAGGTCTGTCTGTCTGTCTGTCTGTCTGTCTGTCTGTCTGTCTGTCTGTCTGTCTGTCTGTCTGTCACGCAGCAATGCATGCATGCGCTCAGCGGAGAGGCAGCCCCTTGCCTAGTTAGTAAAGCCTGGTGTGCGAGGTTACCTAGTTAGTAGTATAGTAATAAGGGTAATAATAACCCCTCCCCCTCTCTCTCTTTCCTTTAGTTGTCTTGTTATAGGCATATAGGCATAAAACGTACGGCTAAAGTGGATCAATGGATGTTTTATAATATAATAGGCCTAATCATATCTTTTAATTACCTCAACATTTTACTTGAGTATACAGTATAAGTAAATCTACTTAGTTACTTTGCCCCACTGCGCCCAGTGAGAGCAGAGAGAGAGAGAGAGAGAGAGAGAGATCTCGGCAAGCGCCGAGGTCCATTTGGTTACCAACTGTCCAACTCCATCATTAATAAGCTGGGGATTGTGGACCACCTCAAGCCTCAAGGACCACTGGTGGTATTTGAAGCAGATGATCAGATCGTGCAAAACTCGGAATACCCCGAAACGCTTTGCGTGGTGTCACAGGCGAGAGAGATGAAGCAGGGATCCCCACAACCTTCATAGATTCCATATAGTTTCATTGTTTGACAGCACAATCATTTTTTTTGCGCAGCCTCCTCGCCAGCATGGTGCTTTAAAACGGCGAAATTAAACAAATATAGGCCTATTCGCTATATAAATATTTTGTTCGTGGGCCTGTGTTTCGCCGTTAATAGTTCTCCTTGGCTTTATTTATTTTTTCCTATAGGCCTACGCCAATGTAATGTGCACAGGAGTATTTTAGTTGCACAAAAAACAACCGCTCGCCCAGAACGAACCAACGGCGCAGTACAAAACCAAGGCAGGCAGGGTCCATTTGGTTTCATTTTACGCTCTCAAGAGTTAAGGGTCTATATAGTTCCGTTTGGTTACTCTCCATATTTTAACTGGAGATCACCTGCATGGAAACCCTAACCCCTCAAGGACCAACACAGCACTGGTGGTCCCCGGACCACTGGTTGAGACCCACTGCTGTAGACTCAATATACTGTAATCATATCGAACAAAAATAAATACCCTATGAATTCAATGAAATGTCGGCTTGACAAGTGTAACGCTGACACTGCATGTGTAATGGATGTGTAATGAATGGATGGATGAAATAATAAAATGTACTTTTCATCATGTCTGTTGCTAAGGTATGGCAACATGACTGGTGTCTTGCACGCACGCGAGGGCGCGCGTGCAAGACACCAGTCATGTTGCCATACCTTAGCTTTTGCTGAACTGACGCCACTGGTAAACCCCGACTCTGCAGGGTCTCCAGCGAACAAGACAGCGCTGATTTGGGACAAGCGCTAGAGCTGCAGGCAGCTCGCCCCGTGTTGCGTATCTATAGCAGATATACAAGCTCATAGCGTGGTGAATTGCGTGAGCTTGTAGCTCTGATATTTTCAACGCGCGTCACCATCGTATGACGAATAGGCTGATTTTTAACAGCACACAGCACAGAAGAAGCAGCCCGCAGCACGCTCACCCTTCGGGATTTAAACCACGCTGACAGATCATGATACAAAAATTATGATTTGTTTTAATGGTTGTAGCCTACTACTTTAACCAAATAATAATAAGAATAATAGGCTTAAATCTGATAAAATAGCCCAAAGGGAGCCACATGATAAAATAGCCTATATAAGGGAGACATTTTCCCAGCCTGTCACAGTGTCCGGTGCCGGTGGACTTTATAATTACCGGCCAATTAAACATTTTAACGGTCAATATGGCACAACGTATGCTTCGCCAATATCTTTATATATACAGACAGACAGACAGACATAGAGAGAGGGGGGGGGGGGGGGGAGAGAGAGAGAGAGAGAGAGAGAGAGAGAGAGAGAGAGAGAGAGAGGTAATGTTCATGAATCATGGAGACTTGTAGAGGATTGATTGAATAGCCATTAGACACCTGGCACCCCCTCAAGAACCACTGGGGGGCCCCGGACCACTGGTTGAAATCCACTGTCAGTAAGAAAGTAATGACGTGCTGCCGTGCATATCACCGAAAAAAAAAAAAAAAAGAAAAAGTAGGCCTATACCTCTGCCCTCATGAAAGTCAGGCAAGACTGACGTTAACCTTTATTTTATTTAGAACATAAGATGAAACCAAATGGACCCTTGTGTTCATGAATGAGTTAGAGCTTAAAATGAATAGGCTACAATGAAACCATAAGAATCACTGTACATTTACAGACATTTTTTATTTATTTATTTTTTTACAAGACGCGTCACGCGTACCTCCGTGGCTGCATGGCATCGTTACAGGACACGGGACGCGTACCATCGCAGAGCAATCGTGTGCACCACGAGTGCCACTGGAGCAGAACGGTAGGTTCCGTACGGAACCATTGTTTACTTAGATATGGAAGGATGACCTCCCACTTGGGTAATGACGCCCCCTGGCGATCATTCAGAGAAACTACTTCAGCTCCCGTACTAACGTAGGTAGGAAGGGCCTGTCACTCAAACCGGAGTGACCCGCCTCCAGGCTATATAAGCCCCCGGAGGCGGAAGTAACATCCTCTTAATACCACTCTCTGCCACATTCAGTGAAACAGAGGGGCATTACGTGGGAGGTCATCCTTCCATATCTAAGTAAACAATGGTTCCGTACGGAACCTACCGTTTACTGTCAATATTCCAGGATGACCTCCCACTTGGGATTCTTAAACTCCCCTCTAAGCCACAACCTACTCTCATACCCCCACACACCCCTCATACGGGTGAGCACAGCCCAAACGGGCGTGACCCATCACCCAGAAGGTCCCAGGCCCACCGGACCTGGGTGTGAAGGCATGAGAAAATAAGGAGAGACCCTGACAGACCGAAGTCCGCCTCATTCAACTAAATGAAAAGGACAAGTCCGCCTTATAAGTAAGACACACTATATAAGGAAAACACAGGGTCCCCCCCAAAATACCCCAGGTGGCTACATGCCCACCTGTGGGAGGGGAAGATCCGACTCCTCTATGACGTAGAGGAGGCAACTGCACCCAGAACCGAATGCGCTAGCGAAGAGGATTCGATATCCAGGTGATAGTAGGCTGCAAAGGTAGAAGGCGAAGACCAATTCGCCGAAACACAAATCTCCTGAACGGAGACTCCCTTTGCCAGTGCCCACGAAGTAGCCACACCTCTAGTGCTATGGGCTTTAAGTGCCGCCGGCACTTCCACACCCGCACTAGAGTAAGCCAGCCTAATAGCATCCACAATCCACCTCGAAAGAGTGGGTCTAGACACCGGCTTTCTGACAAGAACATTGCCCATTTCCACGAAGAGCTGAGAAGAAGCTCTAGAACCAGCAGTCCTGTCACAGTAGGCCTTTAGCGCCCTGACCGGACAAAGGCAATTCAGCCGCTCATCCTCCACCGAGACAAACGGAGGAGGATGAAAAGCCATAAGAACAACAGGCTCCTTAGGGACCACCATGTTCTTAGGAACAAACTTAAGATGAAGCTTGAGCAACACCTTGAGATCATTGTTCATAAACTGCATGCACTCCGAAGACACTGAGAGAGCTTGCAGGTCACCAACTCTTTTGGCCGTGGCCAAAGCCAGCAAAAGAGCCGTCTTGAAACTCAAAAGTTTCAAAGACATCCCTACAAGCGGCTCAAAGGGAGCCCGACACAGGCCCCCCAGAACCACCTGCAGATCCCAAACTGGGAACAAAGACCTAGTCACCGGCCTCAAACGTTCAACACCTTGCATGAACTTGATGACCTCCGGGACTTTAGAAGGTGCCTTGCCCGCCACCCCCAGGTGACAGGCATAAATAGCCGCCAAATACCCCCTAAGGGTAGAAAATGCCAGACCACTTTTCAAGCGGTTCTGCATAAATTCCAGAATTTCCTGGGCTGACGCCACATGAGCCACCACAGGTGGAACACGCGACTCACACCAGTCCTCAAAGGCATTCCACCTTCCATCATAAGACGCCCTCGTAGAGGGCGCCTTAGCACTCTGAATGGTAGCAACCACTTCAGAAGAAAAACCGGCTGCCAGCAGGTTTAGCCTTTCACGTTCCAAACCCACAGGTCAAGGACCTGCGGGTCTTGGTGGAAGATCCCCCCCCCTGGCCTGGCTCAACAAAGCCCTGCACTGAGGCAGCTGCCAGCCTGGTTCGCAAAGGAGAGGGGCGATCGCCGATCTCCACGTGCCCTTGTAGGGAGCCACCAGGAGCATCTCCAGACCGAACCTCCTGACTCTCTCCAGAGTGGGACGGATCATGTCGAAGGGGGGAAACGCGTACAGTAGACCTCTCGGCCACGTGTGCGCTAAGGCGTCCAACCCCAAGGGAGGACTGCCCTTCACCGCGAAGAACAACGGACACTTCGTATTCTCCGCTGACGCAAACAGGTCCGCCACTGGCTGACCGAACTTGCGAAAAATCTGTCTCGCCACCCTGGGGTGGAGAGACCAATCCTCGTAGCGAGGACCTCCCCTGGACAGGAGATCTGCTCCGCTGTTGAGGAGACCCGGGACGTGTAAGGCCCTGATTGACTTGAGGCGCGACACGCACCAAACCGTCAGTTCTCGAGCCAGACGATCCAGTGGCAACGACGACAGGCCTCCTTGTTTGTTGACATAAAACATGGCCGTCGTATTGTCGGTCCTGACCAGAACGTGACAATGCAAAATCCAAGGCTCGAAAAGCTTGAGCGCCCGGAGTATAGCCATCAACTCCAAATAGTTGATGTGACGACCCCTCATCTCCAGAGGCCAAAGCCCCTGCGCTGTGCGCCCCTCGAAAGTGGCTCCCCACCCACTGAGACTGGCGTCTGTCGTGATCGACTTGTGGGAAACCACCTCGCCAATCGAGACTCCGCTGGTGAGGAACCCCTCCACCAGCCAAGGAGACAGGGCGATCGCGCAGGAAGGGGAAACCGTAACCTTCTTGTACTTCAAGGAGGGCGGGATCCCGAGGGATAACATCCATCTTTGAAAAGGTCTCATATGAAACCTGCCCAAACGCAACAGATGTACTGCGGAAGCCATCATTCCCGTCAGTACCATGCAACTCCTGTAAGTGACCACCTGGCCCACTTGAAAGGAGTCGAGACATTCCCGAAACCTGTCCACCCTCTCCTCTGAGAGACGGGCCGACATGTCGGACGAGTCCAGAAGGACCCCAATGAATGTAAGACGACGTGCTGGAGTCAGCATGCTCTTGCCGTGGTTGACTATGAAACCTAAGGCCTTCAGGTGAGCCAAAACCACTTGTGTGTGACGCGCCACTTCGTGGGCGGAGCTCGCTGAAATCATCCAAACGTCGATGTACGTCGCCAACCTGACGCCCTGCTGTCTCAGCGGGGCGATGGCTGCTTCGGTCACTTTCACGAAAACCCTCGGGCTCAGTGACAGACCGAAAGGGAGTACTGTATACTCGTACAGGTGACCCCCGAAGGCGAACCGTAGGAAATTCCTGTGTGGGGGATAAACCTGAACGTGCTGATAAGCATCCTTCAGATCCACTGAACAGTGGAAATCCCCTTGCCTGACCGACCGTAACATGGTGGGTACAGTTAGCATCCTGAAAACGTATTTCTTCAGGTACACGTTTAGTGCCTTTAGGTCCAGGATGGGACGTAGCCCCCCCCCCTTTTGTGCACCAGGAAATAACGGCTCCAAAATCCCATGCGGGATTGGGTCCTGTCCAGCTCCACTATAGCACCCTTGCTTAGCAAGGAGCTGATCTCTTCTCTCAAAAGATTTGCTTTTAAACCACGCGCCCTGGTATAAATAACCCTGCTCGAAAGCGGGGGTATGTCTGCGAACTGTAACCTGTAACCCCTGGTTATCGTTCGAAATACCCAAAGGCTCGGGTTGCATAACTTCCACTGGCGCGCGCAGCGTGCTAGCGTGTTTTGAGAGAGAGAAACCCCACCACTGTGCTTCCGTGACGGCGGAGCTATTTGGCGACTGGACCGGAAGCGGGAGACCTGCGTATCCGTATCCGGAACGACCGGATGCGGAGCGCAAGGGTTCAATAGGCCGCATGGCGGAAACACCTTCTGGTTGTACCGCTTGACTAGCGGAGCTATTTTGCGGCGGGACCGGAAGCGGGGAGCGAGCGAATCCGTATCCGGTGTCACCGGAAGCGTTCGCACTTCGCTCGATAGAGAGACAGGAAGAACAAAGCGATTCGACTGATAAACAGACTCGCCCACAACTAAAGCATTCTCCCCTGACAGGAGAGGAACTTTTACGTTTAATACCTGCTCTAAGGCCTTTATGCTTGTCCCTTGACTCGGGCTCATAGTAGGCCGACAGAATTTCTGACTCAAAGTTAAATTCATAGCATCGCTCACGCGAGGGAAAGCCCACTCGCGCGCATGAGGAACCACATAATTGTTTGACGTTAACATTACTGGTTGCTGATAAAACCTGTGATTGATTAAGGAGTCCTGACGGGACTTCATCATTCTTACAGGAGGCATGCATAAAGGAGTCATATTGTCGACGCGAGGGATATTCCACTCGCGCGCATGAGGAACCACATAATTGTTTGACATTAACATTACTGGTTGCTGATAAAACCTGTGATTGATTAACGAGTCCTGACAGGACTTCATCATTACTACAGGAGGCATGCATTTATCTTAGCCCCTGTCCTAAGGCCTTTATGTTTGTCCCTTGACGAGGGCTCATTAGTAGGCCGGCAGAATTTTGTGACTCATTGTTAATTCATTGCATTGACCACGCGATGGATATTCTCCTCGCGTGTAAGGGGAACCATCTAAATGTTTGACATAACATTACTGGTTGCTGATAAAACCTGTGATTGACTACAGAGTCCTGACAGGACTACATCAATTTTACAGGAGGCATGCAAGATGGAGTCGTCTGTGCAATAGAGTTGGACAGAAACAGACTTGTTCTTTCAACAGATTTATCTGGGACACAAGCGGCATATACATTGACATTCTCATTTTTATTTCCCCGACGCGGGGAAGGCCTTTATGTTTGTCCCTTGACGAGGGCTCATTAGTAGGCCGGCAGAATTTTGTGACTCATTGTTAATTCATTGCATTAACCACGCGAGGGATATTCTCCTCGCGTGTAAGGGGAACCATCTAAATGTTTGACATAACATTACTGGTTGCTGACAAAACCTGTGATTGACAAAGGAGTCCTGACAGGACTACATCAATTTTACAGGAGGCATGCAAGATGGAGTCGTCTGCGCAATAGAGTTGGACAGAAACAGACTTTGTTCTTTCAACAGATTTATCTGGGACACAAGAGGCATATTCATTGACATTCTCATTTTTATTTCCCCGACGCGGGGAAAATAAACGTCCTCGTTTGGGGGGAGGGGAACCGGGTGACACCACGGACCCCTGCCCCAACACAATCCCCCTCTACAATGTCCGCAACTAAAGCATTCTCCCCTGACAGGGGAGGAACTTTTACGTTTAATACCTGCGCTATGGCCTTCATGCTTGTCCCGTGACGAGGGCTCATAGTAGGCCGACAGAATTAGTGACTCATCGTTAAATTCATTGCATTGTTCACGCGAGGGATATTCCCCTCGCGTGTAAGAGGAACCATATAAATGTTTGACATTAACAATACTGGTTGCTGATAAAACCCGTGATTGATTAAAAAGTCCTGACAGGACTTCAACACTTTTACAGGAGTCATGCAAGATGGAGTCATCTGTGCTAGTGCAATAGAGTTGGACAGAAACAGACTTTGTTCTTTCAACAGATCTATCTGGGACACAGGAGGCATATACATCGACATTCTCATTTTCATTTCCCCGACGCGGGGTACAGAAAATAAACGTCGTGCCCACCACTCTATACTGGGGTCTGACAGAACCCAGAAAAGATTGTGCTTGTGTAACTTCCATGAGGATTGTAGCGCTTTAGTGAATCCAACATCTCCGTTGCAGAAAACCAACGTCCTCTGCCATCGCTCCACCCGCTCCACCCGCCTGACTGGCGGGTGGAGGGGCAGTTGAAGTGCTGGCGCCGCAGGGGCCTTACCTTTCACTGTAAAGACAGGGCGAGAGCCATCCTCCTCCGCCATGTCCTCCTCCTTCTCGTCCTCAGAGTATCCTGAGTACGAACCCTAGCTCTGACTGGAGCTCAGGTCCGATTCGCGCCTGAAGGATCGGACTGCTTTGCTAAAGTTCACGTCGAAGGGGACGTCCCCGACGGTCACATCACAACGCTACTCTTTAGGCACCGCGCCCGTAGGAGAAATGGTCACCGGAGGGATATTGTTAGACTTCTTAGTCACCTTCCTCGCGGTAACTCCGCCAGACCCGCCAGCTCCAGTGACAGTGGAGCTAGCTGCGGTCGGCTGCACGGCAGGCGGTGTCTCACGTCGCTTGGCGCCATCTTGACCAAGGCGCGCTGCTGAACAAGCGGTGCCCCGGGCGGCAGCGCCGCACCTTGACTATCGGTGCGGGCCGCCTGGGGCGGACAGCCTGGGCTGTAGGATCCAGAGCGTTAAGCCCTCCTGGTGGAGCGCAGGCTCCGAGGCCTGCCCTAGCCAGGTGGAACCGATGTACCATAGCGAAGCAGTGTAGTTAACGTTAACAAGGAAGCTGTCGAGCAACGAGCTAACGGCTAATGCTAGGCCAAACTTGGTTCAGGCAGAAACATACATTCCCTCGGCAGAAAGGCAAGAGGGACCATAGCGAAACACGTAGCTAACGTTAACAAGGAAGCTGTCGAGCAACGAGCTAACGGCTAATGCTAGGCCACGCTTAGTTCAGGCAGAGGCCTTAACAAGCTAACAGCAGAACAAACATACATTCCCTCGGCAGAAAGCAAGAGGGTTCATAGCGAAGCAGTGTAGCTAACGTTAACAAAGGAAGCTGACGAGCTAACAAGCTAACGGCTAAAGCTAGGCCACGCTTGATTCGGGCAGGGCCTGAACAAGCGGTAAGCAGTGTAGCTAACGTTAACAAAGAGCAGACGAGCTAACAAGCTAACGGCTAATGCTATGCCACGCTTGGTTCGGGCAGAGGCCTGAACAAGCAGTAATAATCCTTTGTTATAGAAGGAAATAACCGTCGTTTTAGGACGGGACAAGAATAAGTATTCTTAAGTACGGGTTAATTCAACACTCGCCGGTGGGCGACTCCAATGCCACCGCTTTAGGCTAATGCGCGAAGAATAATAATACAAAGGCTGAGTTTCAACTTATCTGAATGTGATATCGCAGAGAGTGAAAAGAGGATGTTACTTCCGCCTCCGGGGGCTTATATAGCCTGGAGGCGGGTCACTCCGGTTTGAGTGACAGGCCCTTCCTACCTACGTTAGTACGGGAGCTGAAGTAGTTTCTCTGAATGATCGCCAGGGGGCGTCATTACCCAAGTGGGAGGTCATCCTGGAATATTGACAGTAAACTAACGCATGCATGCACGCACGCATATGTAAACAAAAAGCCATGCTGCACCCGTGCGTCGCTGCGCTGAAGAGGCACGGAAAAGCCGCCATACACACACACACACACGCACGCACGCACGCACGCACGCACGCACGCACGCACGCACGCACGCACGCACGCACGCACGCACGCACGCACGCACGCACGCACGCACGCACGCACGCGCGCGCGCACGAACGCACACACACACAGGCTACACACAGAGTGTATGAGCCATGGACCTCAGTCCTCCGACCGGCGTACAGCAGGACATATGGCTTGCTCCGGTCGGTCTGGTGCTCCAGTCAGGTTTAGGGGAAGAGACAGCAGGGTATGGCCGACAAAACCGTCTCATAGACGGGGAGAAGCGTGTTGACCCTCGTAACTAATCTCTGACACCTTTTTTGAAGAAGACATGTACTTTTTTATCGGTCTACCATTGATTTTATAGCGAATGCTATATCATTTTTACCCCTAGAACTGATAGTTTTAAAGTTGGTTTAGAAAGTCGGAAACACACCTCGGACAGCTTTTGTTGGGTCAGTTTCAAAAGATAATGATATGGATGCTCGACTCCGCCCCTCCCCCCATATTAGCCCAATCAAATTAATGTATTGCCGTTACTGTACAGAAAGTACTACTTTCAGTACAGTAACTACAATAAATTAATTTGATTGGGTAATTTAACATGGGGGTACATGACATCATTAAAAAATTGGCTAATTTGATAGCAATAATTAGCTGTTTTGGCCATGTCACCCGACCTTCAAGGGATAGTTCACCCAAAAGATCACTTTTTTCTATCGATTACTCACCCCATAGAGACTTGAATTCATGGATATTTCTTTGTTTTTGTCGCTTTCCTAAGCCAATAATTTGATGACCAGCTGTGGTTCCCTATGGAGACACAAAGATTCTGCTTGGTTCCCAAAGAGTCTCCTCAAATGAATGGCTTAGGAATGCGACAACAACTAAAAGAATATCCATGAAATCGCCATAGGGTGAGTAATCAATAGAAAATATGTCATTTTGGAAGGGGAACTATATATCTTTAATGAGCATCCAGTGATGAAACAAAACTCTCTGTTATCAACTAAGCAGGGGTCTTCAACAGGGGGTCCGCGACCCCTAGGGGGTCCGCGGAGGTACTGCAGGGGGTCCGCGAAATTATTGCTTAAAAAAAAAAAAAAAAAAAAAAAGATTTCAAAAAATGTTTTTTTTTCTTTTTTTTCCCCTCACATTTATGTTAAAAAATAAACCACGATTCTATCCATTTTGAATAGCTTGAATACATGCTTACTATGCAATTGACAGATTGTTGATATTATTGACATTGGTTCTCAGTTAATAAGTAGTATGTTTAGAAATGGTAGTGGTACGGCCCACCCTGCTCGCTGTAACTTGTACATGTTTAAAATAAAAAATATGTCGTAGCCCCGACCCCCCCACCCTACGAGGTGGTAGGGGGTCCCTGCTCCATCTCCCCATCAGTTTGGGGGTCCCCGGCCTGAAAACGTTGAAGACCCCTGAACTAGGGCATTCACAGAATATTCGAATATCAATGTCACTATTCAACGTTGTTC
Source organism: Nannobrachium achirus (assembly GCF_963921795.1). NCBI lineage: Eukaryota > Metazoa > Chordata > Actinopteri > Myctophiformes > Myctophidae > Nannobrachium > Nannobrachium achirus. Next base: position 44,755,614 of record NC_137833.1, on the reverse strand, counting down.
ACCGAAGTCGAATATTCGCTTATTTTTATATTATTTCATCATGGTTTATACTGCTTGGCTAGATAGGAAGTCATAAGAATGAGTTGTCAATGACCCTGGTGGATGAATTGGTTAATGCTCTATACTGATGTCATGTGTCACATTTGGTCTCCCGGAACGAATTACCAGTGGGAAAAAAGCGTTGGCAAACTCAACGTCATGATGGAGGAAGAGACAGCTAAATGCAACTGTCACTACTAGACAGAGATTTGCTCATTTTTATTGGATGAAAAAATATATATAAATATATATTTTTCCTGTAGAATATTCGACTACTTTGAGGTTGAATAACTTGAATACTAAAAATCACTATTTGTGAATGCCCATTATCAACGTATAAAAACAGCCAAAGCAGTCTAAAGACAACAATACACACACAAATAAACTGTAGTACAGCGTGCACTCACTTCAAAGATCAATAGATACACTAAACACACTAAATATACCCCATGCTATAAAGAAGAAACAACGGGAGCGTTTACAATCTTACCATTCTTATTTTGAGCCAGTGGTGGGGCAATAAGCGCGAGGGCCAAAGGGGAAGAAACCGCTCCCATCACTCAGAGACGCGCACAACTTTATTGGTCCGGTATCTGCCAGCGGCCAATAAAATTCACACTGGCAGATTTGTTGGCTTCCCACTCGAGGCTGAAACTTTCACAGTGACAAGGGGCCGGACAGGGGATGATGATGATATACCCGTACGTGGTCTCTACACATAATCCTTATCGACATTGTCAGGCAGAAACCTTGTATCTACCAAGTTTCACATTTGTAAGTTGTTTTCGTGAAGTAAAGCCCTGCTTCATCATACAAGACTGTCGCACAAAACTAGTGAAAACAGTAGATCTACATGCACACAACGCCTCGCGGTGCGCCGCGAGGCGTTGTGTGCTTGTAGATTGGCTATTTTCACCAGTTTAAATCATTTTTAAAATGTAAAATACAAAACGAACGGACATACAAGGATTCCATCCGACGACAACGTTATGATTCAAGCCCTCCAGTGACCCCCCGACACTGCAGAGAGTCAAGAGCGTTTATACGGCCGTCGTTGCCATCTGGAGTCAGTTCCTCCATTTAAGATTAAAGTCATTAGCTTAAGTACTCACAGGGGAGTTGGCACGCGCACACGCTTGCACACGCGCACACAACACGGCCTCCTATTAGAGAGGATGCCACTTTCCACCGAGACCGCGGTCAAAATATGTCAATCTCTAATGCGCAGGAGGAGGATACCTGTAGGCAGCTAGTGTGTGTGTGTGTGTGTGTGTGTGTGTGTGTGTGTGTGTGTGTGTGTGCGTGCGCGTGCATGCGTACAACGCATCGTATAGCCACAGAGTTCAACTGTCCCCAAGGAGAATGATCCCTTTGAGAAGATGACGGAGCTGTTGGCACACCTTGCCGACTGGGCGAGATCCAGCGGGCACATCAGTGATGGCGGGGTGGCATCCATGACATTTGGACCCTCTAAGAGAGAATAATACTCCAAGGTATACTTTACAATCTGCACTGCCATCTGAGGTGCATGTGAAAGTAAAGATTTGCACTTTGCATGATAAACACCAAAATTCGACTGAAGAGCTGGCATCGGGACAACAGACCCCCGCCCCTTTATACGACCTGTCAGAGTGGCATTGTTCGTGCGGGCGGCCGGTGCGGTGCGGTGAGGTGAGGACGCCCTGGGCATCAGCAATGAGGAGGACCACTAGAGCAGTGGTTCTCAACCTGTGGGTCGGGACCCCCAGGGGGGATCCCCAAATTATTTTGGGGGGTCCCCAGATGATTAACTTAATGTGCAACATATGTTTTCTCTCTCAAAAGTGATCAAACCAACATAAAGTTTAAATGTATAGAGGGTATCTGCACATGTCTTAAGTGACAATTTAAGGACTTTTTAATACATCTAAAATGACAAATTATACATTGGTCAAATTGTCAAATATTAGAGGCTGAAATTGTGAAAATAGCCGATTTACATGCTCACAGTAGATGTAGATCTGCTATTTTCACAATAGAACCATGTTATACAAAATGCAATGCCTAAACTCTTAGTGCTCGTCAGGGTGGGGGGTCCCCAGGTCCCCAGTTAAAATATGATTATTTTGGGGGTCGTGGCCTGAAAAGGTTGAGAACCACTGCACTAGAGAGGTTGTTGGCCCCAAAAAAACTAAACAAAAAAGAAGAGAGTAAAAAGAGATAAGAATCGCATCTTGGCTGGTTGTCACTGTGACAGACGCAGATAAGGGAGGTGAGATAGGTTGCACTGGGGGACACAGCACAGAGGTCATTTAGATCAGTGAATCTCAACCTTTTCAGTCCGCGACCACCAAAACAATCATATTTTAACTGGACACCCCCCCCCCCCCCCACCCTGATGAGCACTTGAGCAAGAGTTGAGGAATTACTTTTTGTATAACATGGTTCTATTGTGAAAATAGCAGATCTACATGCTCACAACGCCTCGTTGTGAGCATGTAGATCGGCTATTTTCACAATTTCTGCCTCTAATATTTGACAATGTTTCATTTTTTCATTTTAGAAGTATCAACAAGTCCTTTAAATTGTCACTGGACATAAAAAAAAAACACATTTTAATACTAGTCATTAAGCTACTAATATAGACGCAGCATGTGGCCCCCGGGCCGCCAGTTGCCCATGTATGCTATACAGGTAGGGTCTGTTTG
>NC_137833.1:44697888-44750388 GCF_963921795.1 Nannobrachium achirus | reverse complement strand
TGTCGCACGAAACTAGTGAAAATAGCCGATCTACAAGCACACACCGCCTCGCACTGCGTCATTAGCTGTGCGACCACTGTGATTTTCCAGAGCTTCTGTCTCCCAGGAACGTAGCCGTGTACGGAGGTTTCTGTGCACTGGCAACATTTGACAGACAGGAGACTCCAACGAAATGTCATTTCCAGCAGCACCTTTAAGTTATTTCTAGAGTTAGAGCCACAAGTGCGTGACATCATCTTTACATTCTACGAATCCAAGTACGCCTCTTGTCTCAAACTACTGGATGAAATGAAGGACAACCTTCTGCTGGACATGTATCTGGCTCCTCATGTCAGAACACTGTACACACAGATCATTCGGCACTGCGAGGCGTTGTGTGCTTGTAGATCAGCTATTTTCACTAGTTTAAAGGGCTTTGCACACAGACAAGTTTTTTTTCGCACGGACAAACGGACAATTTCAATTCTTTAAAGAAAACAATGATTCTCTATGACTTCATGCACACCGGCTCTGAATTTGCCATGCGGCAGGTGGCTGCGACAGTGCGTTTTTTTCCCCCCGATCGAACCCAGTTCGATTTGTGCGTCTTGTCGCATACGGTGAAAACTCATCAGCCCTTTTATGACTCCTTTTTGGATCCGCAGCACGGTTTCCGCACAGCATTGCACACCAAATCCAGTGTGTTTTAATCATGCAGCAAATGGAAAAAACGCAACGGTCCTGTATGCAAAGCCCTTAAATCATTTTCAAAATGCTAAATACAAAACAAACGGTTTTGGACATACAAGGTTTCCACCTATTTTCTCGTAAATTAACGCCCTACTTGATCACCCTGCAGCTACAGCGTCACACAAAACCATCAAAAGTAGCAGATCCACAAGCTGGAGACTTCAAGCTCGCAGATCTGCTGCTTTTCTTTTGAATTTGAATCCCGGAAAAGTAAGAGTTTTGGACATACAGTATGAGGTTTCCACCCGACAGAGACGAAGGCTGACTTTCAGTGATGAGACCTAAAACCCGAGAGCTGCATTCATCAATTATGGATGCCATCAATAATTGCCTTAGAACTTGTTGGGACAAAAACAATGGAAAAGCCTGCAAGTACCTGTCAGAAACCTGACTGCTGTAAAGGAGGCTGCTGTTTAGGTTATACAATGTACAGCAGACAGTGAAGCTTGACAGTCGGATGTGAGTTAGTGAACAAACTCCAAACTCCAGGTTTGGAGTTTGGGGGTATCATTCAAGGTCTAATGCCTCAATTACGGTAGACTTGTCGGTTCAACTCGGTTGCATGCCATGCCATACACCAAAGCTAGCGGATAAACAAGCTCACAGTGTGCCACGGTGCATCGCGCTGTGACTAAATACGTCGAGCTGGGAATTGCCACCCCCTAATGTTCGTATTTAAAGATAATCATTGATTATTTTATGATTGTTTTCCATGCTGTTATTGCAGATTAATCACATTTTAGAAGAGCACCATAAATGACAAATGGGCTGCATTTATGAAGCGCTTTCCAATGTATTTCACATTCACACACATCCACACACCGATGGCCGTTGGAAACCCTGCAAGGCACCAACCTGCTCTCCGGGAGCAGTTGGGGGTTCAGTGTCTTGCTCAAGGACACTTCGATGCATAGCCAGCAGGAGCCAGGAATTGAACCTGGAACGTTCGGATTCCAAGACAAGCGCTCTGATCCCCATAACAATCATATTTGAACTTTCCCCCAAAATTATCATAATTTGAACTGGGGACCCCCCAAAATAATAATATTTGAACTGGGGACCCCCCACCCTGACAAGCATAACTATTACGTTGCGAGGCATTGTGAGCTTGCCTTGTAGATCAGCTATTTTCAGCAATTTTTGTTTCTTTCTGATTTGACAATTTTCAGTGTTTGATCAGTTTTTACAACATGGTTTGTTGATTTGATGCAGTGGTCTTTTTCAAAGAAATTCTCCTTTCTTCCTTTTTTTGTATTAAAAAGGTCTTAAAAGTTACATGAAGTCTGCGATGATGTTTTTAGTTGTGCAAAAATTATACAACGTCATTGCAAATACTAGTAACTCCAACACTATTGAAGCCAATCCAGGGAAAAGCCCGGAAAGGCAAGAAGCGCACCACCTATGTAGAAGCACTGAGGCGCAACAGCTTAGCTAACAAAACTGTAGAGCTCAAGACCCTGATATAGGAGAGTCTGTGGAGGGCAGCGATTCAGTTGTCCTGAGTTGGTGTTGGCTAGACCATACTTCGTATTGCGCGAACGTCTGCAGCCATAAATTCACTAAGGTGACTTCACTTTTCTTTTGTGCCACCCGACAGTTTTTCCTGAAGTGACATCTCTCAGTATATTATAGGTGCCATAGCTCACTTTTTTCATTCAAAAAACTGGGGCTGTACAGGTGAAAGGAAGGATTGCATTCATACAGTCCAGACCAAAGATTCACGATGAGCCAAGATAAAACTTGCAACCACATGGCAGAATTCCACTCTATCTCCATATTCTAGAGAACTTTTGGGCTTTATCCGTAAATTAACGTCCTGCTTGATCATAGCCTACAGCGTCACACAAAAGCATCAAAAGTAGCAGATCCACAAAGCACGTTACTTTTGATGTTTTTGAATTTGAATCCTGAAAAGTAACAATTTTGGACATAGAGGTTTTCCAGCACAGTGTTTGTGGGGCAGTGGATGTCAAACCTCCCCAATTTCTGAATCAAAGTACTTATCCAACTACAACATTTTGCTTTAAATAGAGGATAGCCTACTGACATCAACATTTCAATATGTTCAAAATAAAACAAAAAAAGCATAACAGCAAAAAGTATTGCTTTCTTTCAATAACAGTCATGCTACTCAAGTTGATTTGAAACCTTTTCTTTTTGCACTCTCTCATATGAACACCCTACAGTCCTACAGGACCTCCATGCAGCCCCATTTGAGAAGTGGAGTGAGCTGGTGGTGGTATGTCAGGCATTATACAACAGGTAGTCGGGCTCTCAATGGAAAACAGGCTCTCCAACCGTGCATATAACGAGCACTACTGCACTGTCTCTCATCAAGTAAAGAAATCAGCTGCGTTGGTCACGAAAGACAGCAAGCCGCTCCTCTCTCCCCACACTATGCTAGGCGGCTAGGCTAGCGGTTTTCATGTGACGTTCAGGGACATAGTAGCTAAATGTGGCACTAAAAAATTACAAATTCCTATCGAATATCTTAATTACAATGAAATGAAGTTGACGTGTTTTTTTTAAGGGCAACAGTTGTATAATCGCAATATTACACTCGAGGGTCTGCATTATCATGGTTATCTGGCACTTAACCGTGTTAATGTACCGTGCTTAAAACTGCTGTGTCATGATGCTCCATTATGTTCCTACCATCCAGGAATGCATCGGGCAACTGGACACCAAGATGAATGGCTGTCCCTTACGTCCAACTGTAGTGAACATATCATATTGTCAGTGGTGGAAAAAGTACTCACATTTTTTACTTGAATAAAAGTATCAATAGAGCATTGCAGTGAGGTGTCGGAAGTAAACTGCCCATTCATTTACCCCATAGGGGATTTCATTATCAGCCATACAATCGTAACAATTCAATGAACACTTACCAGTAGGCTTGTGGTTGTAAAACGGTTCTTTCTACCACTTTTTGTGGTCCCATGTTCAGATACTGGATTCTGATTGGCTTAAAACTGTGGTAAATCAGTCAACAACCTTGAGTTGGCTCATGGACCCCACCCACTGTTGTGTTGCAGTTGTAACATAAGATTGTAAATAACCTTGCAAGTTACAACTGTGTTTTCTTTCATTTATATGGTAGAAGTGGTAGAAAAGCAATTTACCATTCGAGTGAAACAGTGGTAAATCAGCCAACAACCCACTCCCTCTCATGGTAAATGGCTTACATATGCTCCTGTAGAACCCCCGAGTATGTATGCAATCTAGGGTTGCCAACTCCGAGAGTTTCAAATACGGGACACCTCATTATATGTCTGAGGAAAGGTGCGGCGACAAAGCCGCCGCCGAAAAATCGGATATTTTCGGTTATAAAGTTGGCTAAAACGGGCATTTTCCTATATTAAATCATATTTTTCCTTTCACAATATAATTTCGGGTGTCTTTGGGCCATGTCCTATTACCTTAAAATCATGTAGGCCTAGTGTATTTTTTATTTTATTTTTTATTCCAAAACAGGTCTACCTGGTTCTCATGTGCCCACTCTTTGGTTACCCAACAATAGTTTAATCATATTGGCATACAGTAATAACCATTAGGTTTTAAAAACAAAATCAACGCATGCTTATGTTATTTCACATACCAGCCAGTCTGGGGTCGCTTTAGTAGTTGGCAGACAAGAAATACTGTAGTGCTCCCAGGAATACCAATATATCCATGGCTTATTTTCTGCTTGCTTTTTCACTTTGTTGATGTTCATGTCTAATCTGTTTGTACACAATGTTCTGTCACGCGTTTTCTTTTTTAAAGACATTCAACTCGGTATCGCTCGCACTTTCGCGCAGGCAACTGTGGATTGTACCTACAGCCCATGGGAACGGATTGTGTAGGCGGCGGAGCGGCGGAGCCTGTGTCTTAGAACACTGTGTTAATAAGCCAATGGGCTGCTTACAAACAGCGCAGCGCCTCACTCAGCAATGGGATGCAGCACTTGACTCAGAGGAGAGCAGAGTGGAAGCTCTCTGACAGGCAGAATCGCTGTCATTTCTCAATTAAATCATCCCGTCATTCATATTTATCCCCCAACCTTCAAATACGGGACAAAGAGCGTCCCGTTTCAGTTCAATACGGGACACGTCTTTTAGTTTCCAAAAAAGGGACGATCCCGTATTTTACGGGACGGTTGGTAACCCTAATGCAATCACTGTAGTTTTAGTAAAAACACGTTTTAATCAAGATCGCACAGAGAAGAACTGCATTACTCATACTGCTAAAATTGTACATCCAGTGAAATCGACGTCTGTGATTGTTCTAGCTTCTTCTTCTTTCATGTATCTTGTGGTTACAGCGGAAGTAGCTTACTGCCTCCTGTCTTCCCGACGGATTATTGCACTTCAGCAGAAATCCGTGAGCGAGCGTCTTTCTTTTACAAATATGATGCACTATGTTAAAGATGACGATAAGAGGGTCCACAGAGATGAAAATCACTACATGTCAGGCCATATGCTGGCCTGGATAACTAAACTGAGCGTGATTTAAGGGATATATTTCAGGAAATAAGTGTCATTCGCAATGCATTCTGGGAGTGTAGTTTCCGCAATTGTGAAAATAAAGATGTACCCTGCCCTTCAGCTTTCTAATTAATCGTTGCATTAAAAAAAATGAATATTGTCATGATTCCTCAGGGTGGCTTTGTCAGAGGCTTAAAAGACGTTAAATAAATAATTTATGAAATGTCTATGGAAGAAATGAATAGGGAAAACGCTTCAGACACCAGAGTGAAGACGGGGTGGGGCTTCAACTGCGACGCTCTATACTGCAATGTAGAAATACTCTGTTGCAAGTAAAAGTCCAGAATTCAGAATGTACTTGAGTAAAAGTATGAAAGTATTGGCATCAAAATGTACTTAAAGTACCAAAAGTAAAAGTACAAAATGTTTGAAAATAGCAGATCTACAAGCTCACAACGCGTTGCATCACGACTATTTTCAAATAGCCATGGTATAAAATATGGCTAATGTGTTTAATGTATATGTTTTATAATATTATAATTTATATCTGCAAAGTAACTTGTAACTAAAGTTTAAAAAAAATGTAGTGGAGTAAAAGTACAATATTTGGATCCCAGATGTAGTGGAGTAGAAGTAAAAGTTTTGGAAATTGGACATACTCAAGTAAAGTACAAATACCTCAAAATTGAACTTAAGTACAGTACTTAAGTAAATGTACTTAGTTACTTTACACCACTGCTTTATGTCCAACTCCCAGTGGACATATCACATTGCCTCGTTGTTACAAAAATAACAGAATCATAGAAAATGTCTCTCTCTCTCTCTCTCTCTCTCTCCCTCTGTGTCGCACTCTCTCTGCCTTTCTGTCTGTCTGTCTGTCTGTCTGTCTGTCTGTCTGTCTGTGTGTGTGTGTGTATGTGTGTGTGTGTGTGTGTGTGTGTGTGTGTGGGGGGGGGGGGGGGGGGGGGGAGGGTCAGAGAGAAAAGAGAGGCAGGAGATGTAATGGGATTCATCTCTTCATCTATGTGGCGTAGTGTAACCTGCATACTAATCCAAAATGGCGGCGCCATTTCTCATTTGTCTCTGTTGACAGTAATATATACCCGGCTGTAGTGAAGCTGGGCTCCATTTGTAGACTGTAATGGATGTAAACAGAGGAATATTGAGCCTACTTACAAGCACGCATGCACACACTTGCACGCACGCATGCATGTACACACACACACACACACACACACACACACACACACACACACACACACACACACACACACACACACACACACACACGCACACGCACACACACACAGCAGGAGATGGAAAGAGAGAGAGACAGAGAGAAACCTGAGTCAGACCTGTTGACTGGAAACGGGCATTCTCTCACTCTCTTTTTTTTAAAATATCTGTTTATTGCAATTTTCAGATTTTTTTTACAGGCATATCTATTATAGAAAATGTTTACAAAATGTACAGATACAAATACAAACATCACCTTTTCCACCACTGCTTATATAGAGAGGTGAGTTGAGGCCCGGGAGGCTGGCAGGCGAGAGAGGGAGGGAGGGAGGGAGAGAGGGAGGGAAGGAAGGAAGGAGGGAGGGAGGGAAGAGGAGCGAGTGGCGAGGCAGACAGAAAGGAGAACATGAAAGCACAAAGGACACGCAGAAGAGCCCGAGTGACATGAGGTCGCGTCGCGGTCACGCCGCGTTCCCCAGTGGTGGAAAAGCAACAGATGTACTTGAGTGCAGCACTTAAAACTTAAAAGTTCCAATTCTGAGGTTATTTTTGGAGCGGTACTTTCCGCTCCTACATCTGGCTCTGTCTTTTTGTACACAGTAGGCCTATGTCCCATCTGTTTGTAGTGTACGTATGTCCTGTCTGTTTGTACGTATGTCCTGTCTGTTTGTACGTATGTCCTGTCTGTTTGTACGTATGTCCTGTCTGTTTGTACGTATGTCCCGCCCCATCCCACTTTGGCCAAGCTTCACGGGACGCTTAATGAAATTAACTCATAAATACCACCCCTCAGTTCACACTGGGTGTGATGATTTATATTTACTACTTCATACTGGAGTGTTTCCAGTTTTCAGTACTACTCCATTATCTCAGAAGCTTGTAGATCTGCTAAGTCCTTTTAGAAAACAGACTATTTTTTTATAAAATATATTTTATGTTTTACATTATTTTTTTTTATAATTTTGTTTTACATTTTACCACTTCAAACATTATTTCATACTTTAGCTATTCAAAAATAGCATATCTACAAGCTCAAAGTGTGGCACTGAGTGCCGCGCTATGAGCTTATAGATTTGCTATTTGTTTTAAATCGTGGAGATGTGCGCAAATCTTTAAATATGCATTCTTTTTAAATCGAACATTCCAACTCAAATGTTTGGCACAGAGCAAAGAGGACTCTATTCTGTATTCAGCCTCCAGCATAGGGCTCTCTCCAGCAGGATGTTTCCACCTCGTCTGGGCTGCTGTCAGGATGGAAAATTGCATCCTACAGATGTGTCCTCTACTGGCATTAAGCCTTCCCACCCTCTCAGGGGCGTCACAAGGGGTAGGAAAGTGGGACTGAGTTACTGGGGCCCAAGGTGGAGGGGCCCTAATAACTTTATCTATTGAGAAATAGCAGATATACAAGCTCACAGCGCGGCACCGAGTGCCGCGCTGCGAGCTTGTAGATCTGCTATTTTTGAAAAGTTGTGAAAATGTGTGAAAATCTTTGAATATATGTATTTTTTAAGCGAACATTTCTAACTCAAATTTTGCTTCTGGGGGTCCCTGGAACTAAATATTTTGAGATCGGGGTCCGTGGCCAAATACATATCATCTTGGGGGTCCTTGACATAGGTTTCTTGCACACATTTTCCTGATTTAAAAAAAATAGCAGATATACAAGCTCGCAGCCGCGCTGTGAGCTTGTATATCTGCTATTTTTCAATAGTTAACATTCATGGGGGGCCCGCAGTGAATCCTTGTACCCAGGGCCCAGAATTTGGTGTGACGCCCCTGGATGTGTCCTCTACTGGCATTAAGCGTTCCCACCCTCTCTCTCTCTCTCTCTCTCTCTCTTCCTCCTCCAGTCCCCCCCCCCCCCCCCCCCCCCCCGGCTTCCCCGCCCTCCTCTGCTCTTCTGTGAATTCACACACATAAAAGAGACGAGGGCTGCGCGCGTCACTCGAACACACAGCAAGGTCAAGTTCGACGAGGTCATGGCTGCATGCACTCGACTAGCATGATGCTGCAATATCGCAATGACATTTCTACGGTGTTGGGCAGTATCTTATTACTTAGTAATATATATGACTGTAATATTATGATTTACCCAGTAACAATTTACAATTTAGGCATTTAGCAGACGCTCTTAATCCAGAGCGTCTTTCAAGGTAATACATCAATACAATAAGCAAGGTAATACATCAATACATCAACGTCAATACATCAAATGCATAGAAATATATCGAATGCATAGAAATATCAGTCTGGAAAAAATAAAGTAGGTAGACCAAGCACCTAATCAGTAAAAAACTTTATAAAAAACCTAAAAATGCTATCTAGCTTTCATGTATGGTCATTGAGTAGGCGACTGCTACGGTAAGTGCTATGGAGTAGCAGTAACGAGTAGTGTAACTTACTCTGCCATGTTACTATGTCAAATAATAATAATAATAATTACTATATTTAAAAAAATAAAAATAAATAAATAACATACAAAAGGGGGGAAAACACAGAAAGAAGGGGGTAAAAAAAGAAAAAAAAAAGAGAAAACGAATTCCTCTTTTCTACACTTTTTTTTCTTCCTACTTTCAGGAACTTTGTTGACTTAACAATGTTCTTGTTTAGGGTACATGGTTATGTCTATGTGGTGAGCTGAGCGGGATCCAGAGACCCAGGGGTGGGAGGGTATGTGGATTGTTAGATGTTGTTTTGTCTGTAAGTGCTTTTCTTTGAATCGCTCTACCCTGCTCTAACCATCTGGCGTTTCATGTTGTCTCATATTCGTATTGTAGTGTGTGTTTAAAAAAAAAAAAAAAAGCAGCATGTATTGTATCTGCCTACCTGCCATATTTTGTACTGACGAATGCTGAATACAAATTAATTTAAAAAAATAAAATAATGATTACTATTTTTTTAACCACTGGACATCCATCTGTTTGTTTGTGTGCCTCCTATGTAGGATCACTCCCTTAACCACCCTGTGAAGTACAGTAAATGCTGTTACAGATATAGATAGCCACACATCAAACGCCGGTAGAAAACAATTTTTGGTACAAGTTGTTGTTAGCAGTGTGTCTGCGGGTGTGTCTGCGGGTGTGTGTGTGTGTGTATGCGTGCGTGTCCAGTGTGTCCGTGTGTGTCTGCGGGTGTGTCTGCGGGTGTGTGTGTGTATGCGTGCGTGTCCGTGTGCGTGTGGTGTCATGTTTGCCGGAGTTCAGAGCCCCTCACAGCATGGATAATGATCTGTAGTGCCTCCCTGAGGGCAGCAGCTGCAATCGATGGTGGTCCGAGACACCCTATATGACAGACACCCTGTATACACCCTGTATTTTGTAGTTTGTTTTCAGGTTAAACACTGTAGCGCAGATTAAAAATATGGCAGTAAGAAACACAAACGACAAAAGCAAATGAATAATGAGTGTGTCCAGAGCCAAGGACATGGCAAATGTGCAAGCATGATGGACTGTATTGAAACACAGTGGTTCTCAACCTGTGGTTATTAATGTGCAACATTGTTTTCTCACTCAAACCAGCATAAAGTTTAAGGGTATCTGCACATTTCTAAAGTGACAATTTAAGGAAACAATTTAAGGACAATTTAATAGAACCATGTTATACAAAATGTAACTCTTAGTGCTCGCAGGATGGTACAAGTTGTTGTTAGTTAAAATATGGTTAAAATCCCCAGTTAAAATATGGTTATTTTGGGGGTTGCGGCCTGAAAAGGTTGAGAACTACTCATCTTTAACACACCCATTATTAATGCTAATCGAAATGTATACAGGTTGTAAGTGGTTAATGTATGTTTTGTAATAATAATCAAAATCTACAAAGTAACTTGTAACTAGAGTTTTCAAATGATTGTATACAATATTTGTCTCTGAAACATAGTGGAGTACAAGTAAAAGTACAGATAATTGGAAATAAACTACAGTAAAGTAAAACATCACACCAAATTATGAGTTAATTTCATTAAGCGTCCCGCCGGCCAATCACAGCGCGTCCTGTGAAGCTTGGCCAATGGGACCCTGGGCGTACAACACACATTTTTTGGGAACCGGACGAAGTCAGATGTTGGAGCTTAGCTCCTTCCAGGGGCATCACTCAAAGACATCTCAATTACTTAAATACAATACTAGAGTACATGTACTTAGTTACACCACTGCTTAAATGATAGCATTAAAACCCGGGGTTCTGAATTGACCTTTTAAACAACAGCTTCCTGCGGTTGCTGTGTCACAGAGACTGATGGTGGCCTTGTCGACTGCTGAGCTACCGCTGGCTAATGACATCCATCAAACAGAGAGAGAGAGAGAGAGAGAGAGAGAGAGAGAGAGAGAGAGAGAGAGAGAGAGAGAGAGAGAGAGAGAGAGAGAGAGAGAGAGAGAGACTGCTGGCAGAACCACAGAGTGGAGGATAGTAACCACTCAACTGCATTTCTAGGAAGAGTATAAATGGTAAATGGTGCATTTTATGTAGGGTCTTTATTCAAGGCGTTTTACAGAGATTGTGCATTACATACACCCATTCACCCACCATACACCGATGGCGGAGGAAACCATACAAGGCACCAACCTGCTCATCGGCAGCAGTTAGGGGTTCAGCACACTAACTTCTAACTTCGACAGTAACTCTGGGATCGCCTGTCAACCCACTGTTGGTATACTCTTGGGAACTGTATGTAAACTTACCAAATTAAATCATGAGTTAAACACTTAAGCCCTATTTCAAATATTGTTAAAATAGGCGATGCTCATCTGCACAGTTTCACAATTGCAAAAACATTACGGTAATTTGTACTTTGCATCCAACAGCTGAGCTTGTAGATCGGCTATTTTCACAAAATGTATCGGTGGTCAAACTAAATGTAATTTCTCCTACAGTTCCGATTCCAAGTGCATGTCCGGGCACGGCCTATAAAGGTTGAGAACCACTGCCTTATAATGACCATTCAGAATAGGGTCTCTGTTTGGGTGAACCGTAAGAACTGTCCGAGTTTGGGGCTGAGGAAGTGCAGTACTGTCCGAGTTTGGGCCTGAGGAAGTGCAGTACCTCTGCCCCGAGGTCTGGCCGGGAGGCCATCGAAGAGCTCTGACGCTGCAGATGCCTGTTTCTCTGCCCCGAATCTTCCCAATACATTATCAACACTTCCCGACTGGATATTAAATATTTTCCATTACACTGTCAACATATTTCTTTAACCGCTGACAGGCCGTATAACAAGGGGCTTTTCGTCATGCTGATGATGATGAGCGTAATGGCTCCGTTGGCCCGCATCTCTTCTTTATATAAACGGCTCGTGTCCGGTTTGACGAATGGCCGGTTAGACTAGAAGGTCTCTGAGGAGGGGGAGTTATGAGTTATGGACGCTTTGGCATTAGCGCTCCATCAAGTCCCGTCCTGGCCAGCGTTGCCATGTCCGCTTATTATAAGCGATCAGTGATGGAAAAAGTACTCACATTCTTTACTTAAGTAAAAGTATCAATACTGCAATGTAGATGTACTCTGTTACAAGTTTAAAGTCCGGAATTCAAAATGTACTTGAATAAAAGTATTGGCATCAAAATGTACTTAAAGTACCAAAAGTAAAAGTACAGCTGCGATGCGTTGTGAGCTTGTAGATCGGCTATTTTCAAACAGCCTAGGTATAAAATAGCGCTAAAGTGGTTTATGTATGTTTTATAATATTATAATGTATATATGCAAAGTAACTAGTAACTAAAGTTTTCAAATAAATGAAGTGGAGTAAAAGTACAATATTTGGATCTGAGATGTAGTGGAGTAGAAGTAAAAGTATTGTAAATTGGATATACTCAAGTAAAGTACAAATAACTCAAAAGTGTACTTAAGTACAGTACTTGAGTAAATGTACTTAGTTACTTTACACCACTGTAAGCGACAGAGGGCTTGTTTTTATGTAAGGTCGCCTGTAAATATTGGTGGTTGCGGGTTGCAGTTTTTTGGGGGGCTTGTTTCTTTTTTTTAAGATTTGTTTTTGGTCTTTTTATGCCTTTATTTGATAGGATAGTAGACTGACAGGAAATGGGGAGAGAGATGGGGAATGACATGTGGCAAAGGTCGTCAGGATCGGGAATCGAACTGGCGACGCCAGCAGGCATCATAGCTTAGTATGTGGTATGCGCCTTGACCACTAGGCCAGCGGGCGCCCCGGGGGGGTCTTGTTTCTAAAGCAGGGGTCAGCAACCTTTTTGAAATGAAGTGCCACGTTTTTATTTCCCTGAGAGTCAGTGTGCCATGTCAACATACATTTTAATGACAAATATTTTGTCATTTTTTGATTGGTAAGACATTGTTATAAGGATCATTAGACCCAGAGCAATAAACCACCTATCTCCCCGACTCCCTCCACAGTCAGAGTGCAGAGTTTTAATGAATGTAGAATTATCTGCAAGATGTACTCATTTACTTGACCACGTTTAATTTTTTTTAATGACAAATATGTTGTCATATTTTGATTGGCAGTACATTGTTATAACAATCATTAGACCCAGAGCAATAAAGAACCTATCTCCCCGACTCCCTCCCCAGTCAGAGTTCAGCGTTTTAATGAATGTAGAATTTTGTGCAAGATGTAATTTGCTATACATCATTTAATTGACCACGTTTAAAAAAAGATTTGTTTTTAAAATAAAAATTCTCTCTCTCACACTTCTGCCAGTGTGCCGGTGATCACCGCACCGAATGGCCCAGAAAAAAAATAATTAAAAAAAATCTAGCCCCGGCCCGAAAATGGCACCGAAAGTAATTGGATCCGATCCGAACCGGGGCTGAATAAAATTTTAATCAGTAAATTGGATTCGACCCTAAAATGGACCCGATTTCACCGGACTGTGTCCAATGCTATATTATGCTTATTTTTCCACTATTATAGACTAGTAGACACTGGACAGAGCGCAGCGCACCTCAGCGCACAATGCATGTCTCATTAAAAACAATATATATTTTAAAGTTGAAGGGCAAATACACTGTATATTTTTTTAATCTCGGGTCCTCTCGGATCCTTACGGGTAAATGCATTTTGGAATGCCCCGAACGGACCCGTGGCAATTAGACCCTACCCTGACCCGAGGGACAAGTCAATATTTTAGACCCGAACCAGCTCGGTTCTCGGTTCGGGTCTCGGGTAATCGGGTCCTGGAAGACCCATGCTACCCTCTAACATGTAGAGCAGGGGCGGGCAACTTTGATGATGGAGAGGGCCACTACATTTTCACACTCACTCCAGAGGGCAAAAAATAGCAGATCTACAAGCTCAAAACACGTCGCGTTTTGAGATTGTAGATCTGCTATTTTTTGCTATTTTTTAATTGGAATCCTGAATTATTTTTTGCTATTTTTTTTTTATATATATTTGTTTATTTGGGTACAGCAGGTTATATGTACATACATTGGTTTGGGGTTTCGATATGGTTTAGTCCCTGTGTCCCCAATTTTTTCCTCTTTTTTTCAACAAACACCATCTACACATAAGACAGAACCGGACACAACATAAAACAAATGCAACAAAATATACATGAAATAAACAAATACTAAAATAAATGAAGCAAAACAAAACAAAAAGAGGTCACAGAAAGAAAGGAAGGGGTCACATCAGCTACAACAGTCCACAGACATGTCTAGTTTTCCCTCTATTGGTGTGGCAGTGAACCACTGCCCCAACCAACATAGGTTGTCAGACATGTCACTTCAGTCACTATCTGTCGGGAGAGGGGCAACCGTATCAGATGGTAAGTGATCAAGTAGAGGTTTCCATATTTTGGTAAAGATGTTCTCATTGCCTTTAGATCTAGCACTCATTCTTTCCATGGGTAGGATATTATATATATCTCGGTACCACTGTGCCACTGTTGGTGGTTTATCCATAATCCAATTAAACAGGATACATTTCCTGGCCAGAACTAACAATTTTTGGAGAAGCATAACATTGGATGAGTTCAGGTTCAGCGATAAGGGCCGATCTGGAAGGCTAAGAAGAAATAATCCTGGTTTCATCTTGATATTACATTTAAAAATATTGTTTATCTCTTTAGAAATTGAGGACCAGAATTTGGAGATTGCGGGACAGTCCCAAAAGCAGTGCATATATGTACCAGTTTTATCTTTGCATTTAGAGCATAATGGAGATCTTGTGGGGTCAAACTTGTTTAAGATGTATGGTGTCCTGTGTTGTCTATGTAGAATTTTGTATTGAGTTTCGTTGAGTCTGTTACAGCAAAATGTTTTACTACAGGAAAGAATGCTCGCCTTCCAGTCAGCTATTTCATATTTAGTTTTCAGATCCTTCTCCCAGTTTGATATTACATTATCTATGTTATGCTTATTCCAGATATCCATGAACTGATAGAAATATGAGATAAAGCCTTTAGGCTGCGAAAACTGAATGAGACATTCATCTAGTAGACTTCTAACCAACCCACCAGGGGAGAACACCATTTCAGTTTGTATGAAGTGACGTATTTGAAAAAAGGCAAATAAATGGTTGTTGGGTATTCCAAAATGAGATTTGACCTGTGTGAATGACATGAGCCCTTCTTCAGTAAAGAGGTCACCTATAACCCTGATTCCCTTTCTAAACCAGAAATTAAAAGTACTGTTGTTGATACCTGGTGGGAAGTTGTTGTTACCAGTTATAGGGGTCAAGGAGGAGGAGAATTCCTTTCTCCCCATGGAGATGGTGATTTCCCTCCAGGCCCTCACTGTATTAAAGATAAAAGATTTTTTAATGCTTGATGGTAACGACTTCGTACTGTCAGTCAGTAGACTCAACAGTGTAGCAGGTGAACAGCACCACGCATCTATATGGTTACATGTTCCACTGATGTAATCCTTTACCCATTCGTGAATGATCTGTGCGTGGCAGGCCAGATTAAAATTTAGAATGTTAGGGAGTGCTAATCCACCTCTCTCTTCAGGAAGCTGTAGTGTCTTAAACTTAAGTCTGGGTTTTTTACCATGCCAAATGAATTTGGAAAGATCTCTTTCTAGGCTCTTAGCTACCTTTCCAGTTATCCACAGTGGAAGCATTTGTATAGGGTATAATAAACGTGGTAGGATGTTCATTTTTATAAGATTAACTCTACCTAGCCATGATATAGGAAGATGTAGCCATTTTTTGCTATTTTTGAATTGGAATCCTGAAAAGTAAAATTTCTATTTAATTTCCAATGCATTTATATGTTCTTAGGTTAACTTTATGAACTTAAAATACATTGTACATAAAAAAAGACTAGTACTCGTCATTAAGCTACTAATATAGACTGAAGTAATTAAAATGGTTCATGTTTGCATGTTTGGAATAATATCTCAGTATTCAGATATTAACCTGCTGAGGCCGCGCATTAAGTGCAGGTGAGGGCCTCATGTGGCCCCCGGGCCGCCAGTTGCCCATGTATGTTGTAGACTAGGAAGTGAAACCTGCGTTAACACACATGCTTTTCCCCAGTAAGCTCACTGGGAAACTTGTGGATAGTAATCTCTTCTTTTGGGCTTGTTTCCCCAGACCTGGTTGCTTATTTCTCTCACAGGATCTGGCAGCTCATGGTCCTGGTAGATGGATGGTGACGGGCCCGGTGACTTATTGCACACTGGAGCGTGACCGTTGGTTGACAAGAACGACTGTAAGGTTGACGCGACAATAAATCGCACGTTGTTGGGCGGAGCGGAGACCTTGTAAGTCCAAAACACTGTTCACTTTCTTATTATTATCCCATTAAGATCTGAAGCCGATTATAAAAAGTACATCAGTGGTTTAAAGTAACTAAGTACATTTACTTAAGTACTGTACTTAAGTACAATTCTGAGGTATCTGTACTTTACTTAAGTATTTCCAATTTCCAATACTTTTACTTCTACTCCACTACATCTCAGATCCAAATATTGTACTTTTATTCCACTACATTCATTTGAAAACTTTAGTTACTGGTTACTTTGCAGATATAAATCATTATATTATATTAAAGTGGTTAATGTATGTTTTATTTGTATTCATAGGCTATTTGAAAATAGCCGATCTACAAGCTCACAACGCGTCGCGACAAGCTTGTAGATCTGCTATTTTCAAACATGTATTTTTACTTTTGGTACCTTAAGTACATTTTGATGCAAATACTTTGGTACTTCTACTCAAGTACATTTAGAATTTGGGACTTTTACTTGTAACTGAGTATTTTTTACATTGCTGTATTGTTACTTTTACTAAAGTAAAACATTTGAGTACTTTTTCCACCACTGCAGTACATGCCTTTCTAAATCCGTAGTTTGAGAACTATTAGTATTTTGTAAAATACTAAAAAAAGATTTTTCAAAAATAGCAGATGCACAAGCTCGCAGGGCGGCACGAAGTGACGCACTGTGAGCTTGTAGATCTGCTATTTTTGAGAACCACACTGTTCTCAAATTTTTCTGAAGAAAAGATTCTGGAAAATTGTGAGCTTGCACTGTAGATGTGCTCTTTTCACCACTTTTGTGAGACACACTCTATGCTTAAGAAGTGGGATATTAATTCAAGGGACAAAGAATTAAAAAATAAAATAAAAATAGAGATGCGAGGTTTCTGCCCGACAGCGACGGACTCCTGTGTGACGTTGTGAGGGCGCTTATTGATCCCCAGCATGTACATTCGGTGCAGACAGTAATTGGAGAACATGCCTATTGATCTCCAGAACTCATGACGTTAGATGAGCCATGCTGTGCGAGCAATGAACCGTTTAGCTAACACTAGGACTTTATTAGCCTACTCATGTGCTCTCTCTGACTGTACAAATAAAATAAAAAAACAGTGATGAAATAAAAAACGAGACACTACTTACGTGCAACACTCTTGATGTTCATTTATGGAACAACATTTAAACTATATCGTCACTGTCGGGCAGAAACCTTGTATCTCCGAGTTTCAAATTTGTAATTTTTTCCGCAAAGTAAAGCAGTGCCCCATCATACAAGGCTGTCGCACAAAACTAGTGAAAACAGCTGATCTACAAGCACACAACGCCTCGCGGTGCGAGGCGTTGTGTGCTTGTAGATCGGCTGTTTTCACTAGTTTAAATCATTTCAAAAATGATAAATACAAAACAAGCGGTTTTGGACATACAAGGTTTCCACCCGACAACGACGATATACAGTATTATACGCATAGACAATAGCGTCAGTAATACTATGCCTATTGTGGGCAGACTTCGCAAATGTCACGGATTGTGTCAACATGATTCATGTTTTATCAACTTGGGCATAGGAAAATGCTATACTGTATCTTTTATTATAGGTTGACTATATTCTATTAAAGACACATACTATTTTGAGAACAATTTAAAGGCCTTCCTTGCAATGCCAGCAGCCTCTTTATGCCTATTGGCATTTGAAATAAAACATCAATGCTTGCCAAAATATTTGGATCCAATAATACCTTGTATCTATCTCTTTATGATTTCTGAGCGGTGCTAACCGCTCCTAGATCTGTAAGTAGTAGTTGTAGCATAACTATCATTTTTTTAACATAAATCTTGAGATTGGCAGATTTCACCCAGGTTGTTTCATCTCAATCACGTCACTTTGTCTGCTGCTCACTCAGCAACGAAATAAACAGAAAATAAACTAAAATTAAAATAAAACAATCCACAGGAGGCAAGCATTGATCACCCCATGATGTGCACTGCAATGTAGTTTCAAATGCACTAAATTGCAGGCGCTTTTTGAGAGTGAAAAAATAAGAAGACACGTGTGACATGTGTGATCTGGAGAGCTTGCCCCAGGAAATGTGCCAAGCTCAATAGGGAACAACGGTACGTGCATTGACAGGGTGTTTTACGTACAAACTCTAAAGCTCTTGTGTTTCGTCAGCTGTTAGGAGAGAGGCAATGACAGTGGAACAGCTATACAGAGTGAGTGGACAAGGAGATGTACAAAGGCACAGACAGTCCCAAGATGTTGGACTTGTAAACAACTGCACGAGGCAACAGGGGTGACCGAAGATTTTGTGGGCAAAAAGAAACAGACAAAGAAACGGTATCTAGGCAACAGGAGGTACAAGAAGAACAGTGGTGGGAAAAGTATTACAAAGATTTACCGAAGTAAAAATATCAATACTGCAGTATAGAAATACTGTTGCAAGTAAGTCCAGAAATTAAACAATGACTTGAGTTAAAGTCCAAAAGTCTTGGAATCAAAATGTACTCAAAGCACCAAAAGTAAAAGTGCTCATTATGCAGAATATCCCATTTCGGGTTTTCAAGTGTGTAAAAATCTTTAGAAAATAGCAGATCTATGTACAAGCTCACAATATGTTGCATAATGTAGGCGATATGTTTTGCAATAATAAGCAATCTACAAAGTAACTTGTTTTCAATTATATGTAGTGGAGTAAAAGTGTAATATTTGGAACTGAGATGCAGTGGAATAATATTAAAAGTATGGGAAATTGGAAATACTCAAAGTACAAATATTTCAAAATTGTACTGAAGTACAGTAGGCCTACTAGTGAATACATTTAGTTACTTTACACCACTGCAGAAGACATACATACTGTACAAAGACCCAGAGTGAACTTTGTAAAGCGCACACACACACACACACACACACACACACACACACACACACACACACACACACACACACACACACACACACACACACACACACACACACACACACACACACACACACACACACACACACAGCAATTGGATGAGAGGGGAGATGGGGTTGGATGAAAAGAGAATAATAAAGTAGAGCCCTGTCTAGAGTGTGAGCGTGGGGATCAGAGCACTGGAGGAAGAGAAAGTGTGAATAAATTATGCTGTGGATTGAATAGTTAAATGCATGTTTTTGGAAATCAAACCGAAAGAGGAACATATGAGAGAGAGAGAGAGAGAGAGAGAGAGAGAGAGAGAGAGAGAGAGAGAGAGAGAGAGAGAGACTCTCAGAGACCTGATGAGAATGCATGCAACTTCAATCACCCTCCACTAGAGGTCAGCGTGTGTTAAAGCATTACACTACTAACAGCCCACTGCAGCAACCTGTTGTTTCCCCTAATAGATTTCCAGGAGCGCCACACACACACACACACACACACACACACACACACACACACACACACACACACACACACACACACACACACACACACACACACACACACACACACACACACACACACACACACACACACACACACACACACACACACACACACACACACACACACACACACACACACACACACAGCATTGCAGCAGTGTAGAGATGATGCTGACCTCAGAAGCCTTTTTTTAATGGTCAGAACAGAAGTAAACCTCCTCACGCCAGACTTAAAAGTCATGAGGAAATGAATAATTCCTCTCTTTTTTTCCACCCCTTTTAGATCACATCCCCGGACACATCAGATTTGAAATGATCAGGTTCTGAATGCTAAATGAACCCATTCCATACTGCATCTAGATATCAAGATGGTGAGCAGCAGTGTTGGAAAAAGTACTCACATTTATAAAAGTATTGGTTTAAAAATGTAGTCAAAGTAACAAAAGTAAAAGTACAAACTTTTTGAAAACAGCAGATCTTGTAGCTTGTAGATCGGCTATTTTCAAATACCCTTGGAATAAAATAGGGCTAAAGTGGATTAATGTATGTTTTATAATAATCATTTATATCTGCAAAGTAACTAGTAACTACAGTTTTCAAATGAATGTAGTGGAGTAAAAGGACAATATTTGGATCTGAGATGTAGCGGAGTAGAAGTAAATTAATAGAAATTTGGAAATACTCTAGACAGTATAGTAAAAGCCCAAGGTGGAGCCATGGCCCAAGGTGGAGCCTTAATTATTCTACACTTTAGCTAATAAAAAATAGCAGATATACAAGCTCAGAGCGCGGCACCAAGTGTCGCGCTGCAAGCTTGTAGATCTGCTATTTTTGAAAAGTCATGAAAATGTGTGCAAATCTTTGAATATATGTATTTTTTAAGCGAGCATTTGTAACTCATATTTTGAGATGGATATATGTGGCCAAATACATACCATTTTGGGGGGTCCTTCACATGAAAAGGTTTGAGCACCACTGACATAGAAACATATATAGTTTTTTTCAAAAATCCTTCAAAGACTTGCACAAATGTTCACAATTTTCCAAAAATAGCAGATCTACAAGCTCTGCGAGCTTGTAGATCCGCTATTTTTCAATAGTTAAAGCACAAAATAACGCAGTGAATCCTTGTACCCAGGGCCCAGAATGTGGTGCGACACCCCTGATCTTGGGATGATGAAACCCTCTGGCCGTGAAGGGCAGTCACTAGGCTCCGGGTGGTACACTATCTATGGCCCTTACATCTTTGGCATCTAAACGTAATCTCAGTGGACGGCGGACAATGACAACACAATGGAACTGAGACTGTGCTGAGTCGGCAGCTCACGCCAAGGTACAAAATGATGACCCAACCTATACAAAAGGACAGGGTTGTGCTGAGAGAGCCAGACAGAGGAGGACCACACAAAGCAAGCGCACGCACACACAGTGGTGAGAAAAGTACATAATGGCTCCATATACTGTATAGCAGGGTTCCCCAATAGGCGGCCCGTGGGCCATTTGCGGCCCGCGGGGGGCTACTGTCTGGCCCAGACCAACCCCAGTAATAATGGTGGTATAAGAGCAGCAGCAACACTAGTATATCGTCGTTGTCGTCTGGAAATCTCGTATCTCCAAATTTGTACGTTCTTTCGCACATCATACAAGGCTGTCGCGCAAAAGTAGTGAAAACAGCTTGGGGAACCCTGCTATATACTCTGTTAAAATTAGAAGTCCTGTATTAAAAATGTACTTGAGTAAAAGCACAAAAGAATCGGCGTCTACTTAAAGTCCCCAAAGTAAAAGTTTTCATTGTGCAGAATGTGACATTTCAAAACTAAAATTAGGTATTAAAAAAAAGAAAAGTTAAAAGAATAGAAATGAAGACAAGTAAAACAGATAAAAGTATGAGAATAAAGTTACAGTGCAGCCCATTAAATGAATAAAACACCTCTGTAAAAGAAAAAAGAAAAAGGTGTTAGCCTCATAGCATAATTGTCATATATTTTATATTATGCTTTTTCTGGAACAAAGGAAAAAAATCACTTTATGCCTAGTGATATATCTAGTTGACTTAGGCAATCAAAAATACTAATTTTGCCCCAGTATCTCTAAAGTCATGTCATCAACATGGATCTGTCCCATTTCCCATATCCCCTCCTGATTGGCTACCATTACCAAGTTTGTGTATGCAATCTGGCGGTCGCTTATCTCCCAATTAGGGAGTCTTACTGGTGTTTAGTTGCCTAACTCTTCATTGCTGATTCATTCTGTCTTATTGAAAATGTTCTGAGCCTATCAGAAGAATGCTTGTTACATTCAAAGATATTTCCAAAAAAGTCAAAAGGTTGACTTAACTCATAATACCAATCCCGAGAAGACTCGTGAAAAGTACTCGAGTACCCGGAGTGCCAATCCCGAGTATACTCGTGAAAAGTAATATATTACTGTAACGGCGGATACATTACCGAGTACAATGGCCGGAGGTCCGGAGACGAAATCCGTCGCTGATTTCGCATCATCACGGCTCCACGAGCACAAAATAGTCATCCCATAACATTGAGGTGGACGGGGGATCTCATCTTTAATGTCCATTATCTCAAAACTACACTTTAGAAGCGAAGATGGAGGCAGATGCTCGCTTATGTTACACATGTATAAAAGCTCCGGTCCGCCATTACACAACTCCACGTGGACAAGGATCGGTTCCGGCGCAGGACGCGATGACGTCAGACCGGAAGTGTTTATGCTGTGGACTTCTGGCCTTCAAAATAAGATAACGGGAGTGATGCCAGCCTGAAGGTGGCATCGTGGACTTTATAATCCGTTAATTTCAGGGGCACTAAATGAGTTAAAAGCACTTTAGTATCTGCAAAAGTGCGTTTGGAATGTAACAAGCATTCTGATAGGCTGAGGACATAGACAATGAGGCACAATGAAGCAGCAGTGTTAGGAGGGTAGAGTTAGGCAGAAATGTAAAAAAAGAAAAGAAAACAATAATAATAACGTTATACTATGAGCCTAACGATATAAAAGAATAGAGAGATGCAGCAGACCATGCAGTTCTCTGCAGTTTGTTCCAGATACTGTACATGGTGCATAAGAATAAGGTCGCGGGTACAAGCGGACAAAATGAGTTTTTGCTGACCTATCACCCTTAGAGAAGGTTGAGAAGTTCAGTCACCCGAGAGAGACTCTGAGTAAGAAGCACGCTTGGAAAGGAGCCAGCTTTGGTGGTTGGGGTATCTAGTACGGATGCCTTCTGAGCGTCTACCTATAGGTCTTCTATGCTCATCCCACTGGGAGCAGACCCCCTGACAGACCAAAGACCAGATGGAGGGATTATTACATCTCCACAATGGCCTGGGAACGCCTGGGGATCCCCTAGGGCATACATGGGCAACTGGCGGCCCGGGGCCACATGCGGCCCCCACCTCCGCTTAATGCGGCCTGCAGGTTGATTCCGGAATACTGATATATTATTGATTTCAGCTGTGTCAATTCCAAACATGACCTGCTTTAATGTTATATTAGTAGTTTAATGACTAGTATAGTAGTATTAAAATGTATGTTTTCATGTCCAATGTATTTGTATTTAGGTACATAAAGTTAACATGCACTATATAACTAAATGCGTTTGAAATTAAATAAAAATGTTACATTTCAGGATTCCAATTCAAAAGAAGCAAAAATAGCCGATCTACAAGCTCAAAACGCATCGCAGCACGATGCGTTTTGAGCTTGTAGATCTGCTATTTTTGCTTCTTTTGTATGAGTACTAGAATGACAAAGTAGGACGTAGCAATATGAAAGGTGGCCCTCTGGAGTGAAGGTGGAAATATAGTGGCCATTATCAAAGTTGACCACCCCTGCCCTAGGGGGAAGTGGGTAATGTTGCTCAGGAGAGGGAACACTGAAGATCTCTTGTTGGAACTGTTACCCTGTGACGCGATTCCGGATAAGTGGTTAAAGATGGATGGATAATGACTATAGTTAGTAAATTCCTTTAATGACACAAATGTATAAAACATAGGGTTCAAACAATAATTCAAAACCCAAAAATAAAACATTTTAAAAGGCAGGCTACAATACATTAAAATATCCAATACACAACACAAACATCCCTTTACTCATCCAACAGGAGCTTTCTGTTGCTCCAAAAGTGACAGGCAGACATGTAGCACACGCAAAGTTCCTCTGTTAGTGCCCACAAACAGTGAGCTTAGATGGATCAGTGAACTCCAAAATTTCGCTCTGATCGGCTATTTTCACTAATTCTTTCAACATAACAAGCTGCATGGGAAGAGGGCATTAGCATTTCTTTCACCATAGGAAAAACTGCATGCATGGTCTGGAGAGGGCACTTTTTACAGATGGATAAAAGGGCAGGGGCTTGAGCCCCCTTTGACCTGTCCCCAGGTGACCTGAGAGAGGTCTGGATAAATGGAGTGATAGTTATGATCCACTGTATTAGTAAGGACTTGAAGCAGTCTGACTTTTGTTAGACTGCTTCTCTCTCTTTCTCTCTTTCAAATCCTGCTCCGACATAAGTCTAAAGTCCACTACAGGGGGACCTCAGAGCTACTACAGGGGGCCACAAATCTTTAATCTGGGACTTTAGCCAAAAAAATAGTCGAACTCCAAACTCACAAAGCCTCACGCTGCGAGGCAGTGTGAGCTTGTAGATCGACAGGCTATTTTCTGCAAATAGGTTATTTTGGTGTAGAGGGGAAACAGAGCACAAGGTCAAGTTGACTAAGTATTGAAGGTTTAAGTGGTTATGTGTCTGAGAATACACATGGACATGAATCAAACACTGTTGATAGTGCTGTCAAACAAGTCTGTGAAGCCTATCTATGAAAAGGTTTTATACAATATGTAGTGGGGGTCCCTGCATGCTTTATCTCTCTCTCAGCTAAGGGGTCCTCTTTGGCCTGAAAAC
Organism: Nannobrachium achirus; assembly: GCF_963921795.1. Lineage (NCBI taxonomy): Eukaryota > Metazoa > Chordata > Actinopteri > Myctophiformes > Myctophidae > Nannobrachium > Nannobrachium achirus. The sequence continues at coordinate 44,725,956 of NC_137833.1, read as the reverse complement.
AAAAAACAAAACAAAAAAACTTAAATCATATTCTTAAGCTGACAGGAGGCTGACTTTGTTGTCTTAGGTTATGTGGCTGTTGAAATTCAGTCCATGACTGCACCGAGATGTCTGGCTTGGATTGTGTTTTTTAATATTAGTTGTTGTTGGGGTTATTTGCCAAGTACATTTTGTCCGGTGAAGGTGAGCAGCTGCCTTTGAGTTGTTCCGTCTTAGCTCCAGAAACAATTACTTCAGACGACAAAGTATGAATACAAAGAACACAACTAACATGAGGGGCATACTGCAAAGCCTGAGTTTGTGACTTTCTTGTGTGCGCCGTGGCTCACACCGAAAATAGCTGATCTACAAGCTCGCACAAGCTTGTATATTGGCTGTTTTCAGCGCAATACGCAGGCACGCAACTAAATATAAGTCAGGTGGTGTGAGTGCCTTTACATACAATCTGTTGTATTGGCACAGAGTGAGATGTGAAATAGACAAGTATGGTGATAAGGCCATGCATGCAATGAGACCGTAAGAGATGCCATCACACTGATAGAGGAGAGGAGAGGAGAGGAGGTACATTCATCAGTACATTCATTCTCCATCCCCTGCACAACAACAATAACCAAACTCTTGCCCTAAACATAACCTTAACATTTAGTGCCAGGTATATAAGCTCACACACACACACACACACACACACACACACACACACACACACACACACACACACACACACACACACACACACACACACACACACACACACACACACACACACACACACACACACACACACACACACACACACACACGCACACGCACTCACACTCTAACTGTGATGTATGGGTGTGTCTAGGTGACATGGAGAGGCTCATGCATTGTTCAGTGTTTGGTGTTCACATTGATCTGTGTTTTAACGGTTCAGTTCTTCCTTCACCGTCTCTGTGGGAAAGAATGACAAACATGCTTATCCTACAGGCGACATGCAGCCTCCCATTAGTATTCAGCAGGAGCAGCTCTCAGCACGCACACACGCACACACACACACACACACACACACACACACACACACACACACACACACACACACACACACACACACACACACACACACACACACACACACACACACACACACACACACAACACACACACATGACCGCAGACCCCAACGTGTACGCAAAGAAGCACAAAGTGCACTCTCATACCAGCATGAAGGTATGAGTGCACAAAAGCGACACACAAATACACGCATGCACACATAAACAAGCAAGCCCATAAACACACAGTATACTACTCACACATACGCACACACGCACGCACGCACGCACGCACGCACGCACACATGCATGCATGTACACAAGCAAGCGCATACAGTACACACACACACACACACACACACACACACACACACACACACACACACACACACACACACACACACACACACACACACACACACACACACACACACACAGTTCAATAGGAGGGCTCAATCTCAGGAACAGGCAGGTGTTAAATCGGCCACCGATTCCCCTCCCCCCTCTCCCTTTCTTCTCGCCACGACTCCTTTCCTCCTTTCCTCCATCACTCAGGTGCTCTGAAGCTCACTAACGAGCACTAACGAGCCCACGCCCGCTTTGCTGCGCTCGGTGGCGCAGTACAGGGGGGAAGGAAAGCGACTCGGTGCGCCCCATATTGAACCAATGGAAAGTAGTAAAAAGTGCTTGGGACAAAACCTCCTAACTCCACACTTTCTGCCAAACCAGCAAACTCCACACGATTAGCCCTCTCTTTTTTTCATAAATATGTGCTATTGAACACCCTTTACATCTGTGTGTTGGTTAAAATAATATTGAACTGATAAAAAGTAAAACATTAGTGTACAGACGTGATTCTCAACCTCTTTCTATTGCAAGGACCAGCAGTTCACCGTCAGGGACGTGCTGGGCCCCTGATTCAGCCCGGGAAAAATAGTTGGAGAGGCCCTCATTTTTTTTTTGTTATATTTTGTTGTTGTCGGGTGGAAACCTTATATGTCCAAAACCGTTTGTTTTGTATTTATCATTTTAAAAATGATTTAAACTAGTGAAAAACAGCCGATCTACAGTGCTTGTAGATCTGCTGTTTTCACTACTTTTGTGCAACGGCCTTGTATGATGAAGCAGGGCTTTGCTTTGTGAAAAAATTTATACATTTGAAACTTGGAGATACAAGGTTTCTGCCTGACAGTGACGATTTACTTTGTTGGCCGCACAGCCCCCAAAATGGAACGAAGGCCGACATTTTTTTTTTTTTTTCCCGGCCTGGACCGGCCGGGAATTAACCGGCCGTTCGGGAGTTGTCCCGCTTTTCCCAATGGCCAGCACGTCCCTGTTCACCGTAGTGACACGTAACAACACCCACAGCGTGCGGAGCGGCGTGCACCGAGACGTGGTGTCACGTCACAATAAGGCGCGGAGAGGCATGCGTGAACGTGGTGACACATCGTAGGGTGTCGAAGTGGCGTACGAGACTGGGACTGAGTGGTGGCTATAGGAACACGGCTATAAATAGCCCCCGAGAGCTATCTGATTTGGAGAGCCGGAGGTGGTGGGAACAAGATGAGATCACATGCACACACGCCTGCATGCTTGAATGCCACACAGCACACGCACGCACGCACGCACGCACGCACCCACGCACGCACACACACACACACAAATACGTGTACGAAATAGGGTATGGGGCCTGACAGAGAGAGATATGGAATCAGACTAGCATTATGTAGTAGACAGACATACATGTAAGGGAGGGAGGGAAGGAGGGGGGGAAAGGAATTAAGGAAGGAAGAAGAACGAACGAAGAAACGAAGAAAGAAAGAAAGAAACAAAGAAACAAACAAACAAACAAACAAACAAAGAAACAAAGAAACTGCAAGGGCACATTTTCCATAGCCAAAAGATCCCCAGGCACACCTAGATATACGGTGTGTGTGTGTTGCTATTTTCAAAATGTTTGCCTCTTTCTTATACATTTGGCCAATGTTTTACCAGTTTTGATCGTTTGTTGATTACTTTTGATGCAGTAATGGTCTATTTTCATTTCTTTCTTGAGGTATTAGAAAGGTTTAAAAGTTCCTTAAATTGTGACACCAAAGCATCTCAAAGGGCACACCAAAGCAACAACACTGATCTAGACTTCTAGAGTGTCTTACAGCAATGCCGGTATTAGTGAAACCAAACCAAACCAAGCAGAACTACACGTTCCTTCTGCAACACATGAGTGGACTTCGCACACAGCAGCACACATGTACGCATGCATGCAGGCGCGTTTGCGGTATTGTACGTCAATAATACATGCGTGTCGGAGGCGTGTAGCGTTAGCGTCTCAAGGACATACCGCAGTATGAATAACACATGGACTACAGAGAGAGAGAGAGAGAGAGAGAGCACGAAATACCGTCTCCCATGATGTGTGTGATGGATCATGTACGATACCATAGAGTCATGCTTTATGGGTTACATTATACGGCATAGGAGAAGATGTGGGCCAAGGGCACCGCGACATGGATGGATGTTCAACCCAGGCCCAGGTTCCAGATCCATATGGTGATACCATCGGACATCAGATGTTATACCGCTGCTGTTGTCAGGCAGAAACCTCTCATCTCCTGTGAGGTTTGGACCGTCTTATAGCAGCTGGAATTCAGTACAGAGGCCTTGATAGGGTTGAACCTGAGTGTATTCATTCACCAAACATACGAAGAAGGACATGAACATCACATGCAGCTCTTCACCCTACACACAGACCTTTTGCAACTACGCTCAGCTAGCTAATTAGCCTGGACTATACCGCTGTACAGGGTGTATTCTAAATCAAGAGCATACAATAAATGAAGTGCAATAAATACACCAGTAAGACGCCCTAAAGGGCGAGCTCGCGCTGAAACAGCAGAGCTTCTTAATACGGCACAGTTAAGAAGCAGGAGTTAAAGCAGTAAGACACCTAAGGGCGAAAAGCGACCTCACGTCGGACGAAATTCATTTGCAAGTGTGATTCGAGTTGCGGTTGGTTGTTTAAGTTGGACAAAATGTGGACAAAATATTTCCCCAAATATGGATATGACTGATGTCTGACATCATAGATGTCTTATGTTATAGACCACTTGAGACTCACACAATGTGTCCCTATATGAGCATTCCAAGCTATGGGCTTAATATTGATGACATCAGGGATCTCCATGGGCATACAAGGGACAAGGACGGAATGTGATGTCACAATGCCATATATGGAGATATCTGTCTGTCTACGTCCATTTCATGCCCATATATGGAGATCTCTGTAGGACCCGTTTTGACCATCTGTTTGCCTGTGTCCATTTATACCCATATATGGAGTTATCTGTCTGTCTGCGTCCATTTTATGCCCATATATGGAGATCTCTATAGGACCCGTATTGACCATCTGTTTGCCTGTGTCCATTTATGCTCATATATGGAGATATCTGTATCTGTCTGTCTGCATCCATTTTATGCCCATATATGGAGATCTCTGTATCTGATGTCTGTGTCCGTTTATGCCCATTTTGGAGATCTCTGCATCTGTTAGTGCCCCCGACTACCTGCTGCGGCGGGAAACACGCGTGCCGAATTTAAAATAGGGAATGAATGCCCCACCCTTTAATGCAAACCCCATTATACCTGTTGTCATAGGACCCGTTTTGACCATCTGTTTGCCTTTGTCCACTTATACCCATATATGGAGATCTCTGCAGACACAGTACCGGTTCCGGCCCTACCCTTTAATGCAAACCCCATTATACCTGTTGTCCAAGGACCCGTTTTGACCATCAGTTTGCCTTTGTCCACTTATGACCATATATGGAGATCTCTGCAGACACAGTACCGGTTCCGGCCCTACCCTTTAATGCAAACCCCATTATACCTGTTGTCATAGGATCCGTTTTGACCATCTGTTTGCCTTTGTCCACTTATGCCCATATTATGGAGATCTCTGCAGACACAGCACCCCCTACTTTACTTACAGAGTGCCCCGGAGTTCCCTAGCCCCTGGGCTCCTTATTCCCCTTTATTATTTAAGTTTAGCGTGAGAGGAAACTGCCCGGGCTTATCCACATTATTCACCTGGTTCTCTTAAAGGCACAGCCCGCTAATTCCCCTGAACCCAACCGCTCTGAAGAGCACCCTGAACTTTGCTCACCTCGAAGTGAGAGGAAGAAAGACTTTAGTTTATGCCACACTCAGAGAGATTTTTAGTTGACTCATCTAGCGTATGTGATGTCAGAGCCTTTTATGAAGTGATGTCACAATGAGTCAGCGCTTGCTCCGGAACAGCCCGATGTCAGTCATCTCCGCATACGGAGATTCCAAATCTTTCGTGCCGAATCCGAAAAACTGTGTATCGGGTCGGGTCAAGGCCTAGCTAAGAACGTAGGCAAAGGTCTGAGCTGTCTGTGTGCGTAATTTGGAGTCTGTAGCACCAACCATGTGCTGTCAGGGCTCATCCATGCGATTCGGGCCATTCAGATTCGGCGTCCATTGGCTTCAATTAGTAGTCAGGACTCCGCATATGGAGATTCCGAACATTTAGCGTTGGTTCCGGAAAACCGCATATCAGGTCGGGCCGAGGCCTAGCTAAGAACGTAGGCAAAGGTCTGAGCTATCTGCGTGCGAAATTTGGAGTCTGTAGCACCAACCATGTGCTGTCAGGGCTCATCCATGCGATTCGGCCCAATTCGGCCTCGGCTTCAATTAGTAGTCAGATGGTCGAGTCATCATTGTGATGTCAGAACAAGTCAGCTATATCCATATCTGAAGTGCGTGAGGTCAAATGTGGAGGTATTGGCAGCTCCATATATGGAGATGTCTTGGCCATACTGTACATGGAAATGAGGCGTCCGTGAGGTCAGATGTAGAGGTATCGGCCAGCTCCATATATGGAGATGTCTTGGCCACATATGGAGCGTGACATGAGGCGTGACGCACAGACGGATGGACAGACATGATCTGCATGTTTTCATACTAATTGCGACCTACGGTTGCAATAAATCTTTCCTCACTACTACCACAACCATAAGCAACACATCACATCACATCTTTGACGCTCAAAGTCAAAGGCTCAGTCTTTGACATGAAAAAGTTTGAGAAACCCTTCCACTACATCCCTCCCATTACACCAGCTTCGCCAGAGAGCGATGTGACCGTTCACCCCGAGGTCTACTAGCCAAGCATGGCTGTCCCTACAACAAACAAGGCCTCAGAGACGGCAACAAAAAAAGGAAAAAGAAAAGAAACTATTATATGTGTTGTTAGCATCTTTAAACAATGAATGAGCAGCCCGCCTATGGGACCAGTTTTTCTCACCCACAATGGACTCATTAAATCCTTGTCCCCTGAAGTTAATTCAGTCCCATGCTCACACACTTGTTTTCTCTCTCTCTCTCTCTGTCGCCTCGTCATTAGCAAGCTCCTCTCATCTCCCTGTCAGGGACTGACCCTCCCGCTTTAGCTGCTTATACTGTAGAGCTTAACACAGGAGGCCTCATCGTCGTGCCACGACACGTTGGACAGACGAGACCACGGCGGAGAGCGACAGTCTAGACAGCCCAACGCTGGCGAAGAGGACGGGGACAGACTGAGAGGGCAGGACCGATAGCTAATAATAAATCAACTCAACAACAAGCCAAGAAACGCAGAGAGAACGAGAGCAGAGAGGAGAGAGAGGAGACAGAGAGCAGGTACAGTCAGCGTTTACACGTGCACGCGCGCGCGCATGCTTGCTCACACACACACACACGCACGCACACACATACTGGGTTTAGCGGTCCAATTAGACTTGACTGTGACCCACAACTTACTGCCAAAAAACAGGAGTGTGTGCGTGTTGTACACTTTAATGAGAGGTGGTGAAACAACTTCACAACTCTGAGTACTTGAACAGTACTGAACTGTTATCAGCGCATATCTTTGGGCCAAATATCCGTTTCAGATGTTTACATCAATTCCTGAGAAAAATGTTAAGAATGCTGCTACATACTCGCAGTTCACGATTACACTGTGGGCTCAAATGTAAAATATCGCCCCAACGCTCCCAAACATTATGTTAGTGGAGTTTTAACAACCCTGCTTCAACCTATTAAGACCTGTGGGCCGGTTCTACGAACGCCTTCCAAATCAGTATCACTTTTTCGTGCCATAAGGACCCCCAAATGGTATGTATCTGGACGCTGACCCCCATCTGAAAATGTTCTGTGCCAGGGACTGGTTCTCTTGTCTGGTGTTGTCATATGACTCTTAACTTGATATGGTATCTTGGCGTACCAGCCAATGAAATCAATGCAAGACGGGGGAGGGGGTGGGTCTAACTTTTGAAAATCAACAGAAACAGAGGAGGGGGAGCTCAGCCAAAGCTCTTAATTGCTCCGTTTGAACTTCAAAGGGGGGTTGTGCACACCTCGTTAGCATCAAAGACAACGACTTGTTTGATGCCTGTCATAGAGGGGAGGGGGAGGGGGGGAATGTTTTTGTGTACACACAAGTCGAACACAACCCCTCCCACCAGATCTCTTGTGATTGGGAATTTCAAATTTCAAATCCCCTCCACTTTGAAATCTCTTGTCAATGGGACAATGTCAGACTCAAGCTCAGTGCAGAAATCAGGCTACTGAGTTTACTGAGAAATGGCACAGCTTGTCCGTGTCTGGACGTGTACACTTTTTTACGGTCTATGGGTCGTTTGTCGCTCTGATGTCACTGTGATGTCAGGAGAACCACTCTTAACAGTCTTTTTGTTGATACGCCTGACACTGTGGTTCCCCTGGCACATCACTGTGACATCACAGGTGACATCCCAGTGTCAGATACTCAGAGCAGGGATCTCAACAGAATCCATACATGGCCAAGACAGATGGCACAAGCTTGCCCTTTTTCCCCTTAGGCGTCTTACTGGTATGGTGATTTACTGGTATGCGTTTTAAACTTCAGTGTATTTTGCTGGACATCCTCAGTTGCAACTCATGCTGTTTTTAAACTACAGTGACTAGCCTATAAATAAAGATAACTTGACTTGATCCCGGCATTCATTCATTCACATATGGATCTGGCATTAACGACCAAGTAAAGTACAGTACTTTTAAGCAGTTTTGTACCAAGCAAGAATGTAACCACTCAAACACCAGCGTCCGCATCGTGGGCAAATTGGGCACTGATTTTGCAGAAAATAGCAGAAAAAAGGGCCTTGAATTGAAAAAAAAAAAAAAAAAAAAGGAAAAACAAAAGTTCTCAAAGATGGCTTACGGGTATAAATGGAGATTTAGGGTTAAGGGGCTGAAGATCGATAGAGAGAAGCGACATTGGAGGAGAAGGGATGAAATGCGATGTGAAGTATGTGCTGCAGCAGAAGAGTTGAATTGGATTTTTGGTACAGAAAGGCACCAGGGACCCAATTAAGAACTAATGTCTTAGAAAGAGTCTTTCTTTAAGAGACTTGGCCACCTGGAAAAGATTATAATTCATTAAAAAATCACACCCGTGTGAAGTGGAGCTGTGTGTGTGTGTGTGTGTGTGTGTGTGTGTGTGTGTGTGTGTGTGTGTGTGTGTGTGTGTGTAGATCATGTGTACCGATTTTTGTGACATTTGAAGAAAATATGTAGGAAAAGGAGCAAAAAGTGTGTTTTGGAGAAAATTCAAGATGGCGGAAAATCTATCCTGGCGCAAATGGGCGTGGCCTATATGGGGCGATGTGTCTTGACCCAAGGAATCCAGGGAAAAAAGAATTTTAATTTTCCGATCTACGGTTCAAGAGTTACGGGGCAAAACGTAAAGTGGGCCGTTATAGCGCCACCATGAGGCCGAGTGATGTAATTATTTTTCGATTCATTCTTAAAATCATTATGAATCTCCTCTCCGAGGTTTGAAACTGTAGCTCCTATGGTTTACGAGAGAAAAATACTTGAAAGTGATTTCTTGCATTGTCCCATTATAAGTCAATGGGGACAATTAAGCGTCGTTTTTTGCCGATTACGTCGGCATGGTAAGGCGGATCGGAACGAAAGGTAATAGAACACCATTCCCGGCCGAGCCGCACATTTTGATGTATATATTGCGCGAGTGGCGTAAATGGTGCGGCACTAGTTACGCGCCGAAGTCAGGCTACATACAGACACACAGACAGACACACAGACCCACACAGCCACGTATAGGGAGCTGCACACAGCTCCAAAAAGTAAGGTAACTTAAAGTACATAAGGAAAGGAACAACGAGTACAACAATAAAACCTACTCGCTCACAAACAACACACAGACCCACAGCTAACTTCACATGCACGCGCGCACGCACGCATTCCCATATTAATTTGCAAAACAGAATAATGGTCCCTCTACACAAGGCACATTCAGATTGTGATTGTGATTCAGTGAGATGGTTACTGTACGTCAGTTTATGCCATCGGCCTGGCACTTCCCACCCCGGGGGGAATGATCCTCCACCTCCACACATTCTGCTCATTCTGAACCTAAAAAACATGAATAAATAAAAATAAACAAACAGGGGATCCGGGACCCCTTTAGGGGGTCCTTAGTGTTACAACAGGAGGGCCGCAAAATCTTTGTGTGTTTTTCTTTTACATTAAGCACAATGATTGTGATGTTTGAGTTATGGATGCAGGAGGAGGGGGCTGTGTGGAGAGTATAGCGTTGTTGATGACATACAACACCTTTGCGCTGTCAGCAAGTCAGTCAGTGAGCCAGTCCAGTCAACATGGACGCCTGTCATGGTATCGATCTTTACCTGGAGATTGATGTACTGTCACTCCTCATTCGCACTCACACTCACACACAAGCCCCATCAAGGCTGGACTGGGACATAAATTCGGCCCTGGCATCTTGGCCCAGACCGGCCCATAACAACCAGTGCGAAGCGAACATAGAGGATCTACAAGCCCACAGCGCGCAATGGCAGCGGTACATTGTGGGCTTGTATCAGCTGTTATATGCTTGTAACCCATTTTTTCATCCAGTGCCAATTGCCTAAGCTATGTAATCCTGGGTTCTGCTCTCCCTCTGCCGTGCCTAGGGAGACAATGGACTGACCTCATGCTTCCTTCAATGCATGAGTAGTCCCCTCCATCAGGCGCCTCGGCTGGCCAGGGGGAGGCATTGAGACCAGGATTACTGCATATTTTTGTGAGGGTATCTACGCTAGGAGACACGGGGAGAACATGCAAACTCCAAACAGAAGGGCCCTTTCGCCAACCTGGGCCGGACTCCTGGTCCACAGTAGCCTGTGACTGGGCTACTAAGGACGATAGTCAGATGATAGACAAGCCAGTGGGCCAATCATGTGATGTCTCTCTGCTCTGTGGGTTGGTGCTACTGGCCCTCTCCACTTAGTGGCCGCCCAGCCCGAAGCCCATTACCATAACTATCCTAAAACGGGGGCAATAATATGCTAGTGAGGACATTATACTGTAAGTATAGTAATAGAAGTACAGACACACACACACACACACACACACACACACACACACACACACACACACACACACACACACACACACACACACACACACACACACACACACACACACACACACACAGAGAAGACTGTCTGACTTTTAAAGATTAGTCTCTTTAATAGCCTTCGTTACTTGCATGCATTATTTGCATTAATTAACGCTGTACACCGACACATACATAAGCGGCTGACATCCCAGAAGTCAGAGAGCCTTCGGTTCTCGCGTTATAATGTCTCATTCTCCATTCTAAAAATTTCAGGGGAGGGATTTTTAATAGTATTTTGATAAATAATTGATTTTCTAATCAGCACGTCCCAGCCAGGCCCCTCCATCATTAAAGGCTAACTAACTCACTGGACGACGTGTGTTTCCCCGCACGCGTCGACACATCCCCCCTGGCAGGTGGACAGATCCTCTCCACTAACTATAGGCTAGCTATCAGAGCTGTGAATAAATCCTGGCTAACTATAGCATGTTGAATGCCCTGTGGGGGCTTCTCTCTTATGACACAGTGGTGGAAAAAGTAGTACAATGTTTTTACTTAAGTAAAAGTATCAATACCGATGTAGAAATGCTCGGTTACAAGTAAAAGTTGACATTGCAAGACTCTAGTTAATAATACATGAGCCTTGAGTACATTCACCTGTTTGATTCCCATTGCTGCACATTCCTCCAAACACAGCTGATTTTAATTACAGAGCTACTCCATTTTTAATCTCATTCAAGATGACGTCCAGACTGTGTGTATTACTCATTGTAAACGTAATCAGCACACTAAAATATGTATCTGAAAACATTATAGGTTAGTATAATAAGCAACTTGTTAACAAACATTTTGCAGTGGTCTCTCCCTGGCTGTGCCTGCAGGCTAGTGAGGCTACAAACACATAGGCACCGCGTGAGACAGATTTTACCGTCCCATCGCCTGAAGGGCTGGGACCTTCCGATTGGTTCAGCAACATACAGGCTTCCGTTTCAGACTGATACTTCAAAATAAAATGACCGAAAAAGCCCTTTCAGTAGGACTTTAAAATGGCCTCAGAAGCGTGTGATACCGTGTCTAGACCAGACCTGCAGCAGCGTCCCTCCTGACCCCTGGTCCGTCGTCCTTGGACCGGTTCCGGAACGGTATTGGGAAAAGAGCTAACATGGCAAAACGCTGCAGCGGGCAACTGCTCGCAATACATCACCATCGTGACTGGAGTTAGTCCCTGAAGCAATAAAACACATGCAATAAGCAGTACAGAAAGCACGGCTGAAATTAAAACTAAAGTGGCTCAAAGTGACTCAATTGTCCTTCTTTCCCACCGGGGTTGAACCGGGTCCGTTCTGTCTTTCTCGTCTAATTCTGAAACAGTTCAGAGTGTTACCGCTGAAAATTAATTGGTTCAAAACAGGGACATGCTGGGCCCCTGATTCAGCCCGGGAAAAGGAGTTGGAGAGGCCCTCATTGCGCGCTATAGAGAGAGATCTCTCAGCGCTGCTGCTACTCAAAGATTTGCCATTTCAGATCATGACAAGTGACAAGCCAGTGGGCCAATTACATGAATTAGGCCTATATTTCGTTGTTGTTGGGTGGAAACCTTGTATGACCAAAACCGTTTGTTTTTTATTTATCATTTAAAAAATGATTTAAACTAGTGAAAACAACCGATCTGCTGTTTTCACTACTTTTGTGCAAACAGTTTCATTTGTAATTTTGTGCAAACAGTTTAATTTTTTCCTAATGGCCCGGCCTGGACCGGCCGAGAATGAACCGACCGTTCGGGAGTTGTCCCGCTTTTCCCAATGGCCAGCACGTCCCTGGTTCAAAATCAAAGCGACTAGAGAGAGGTGACTGCAACAAAGCAGAAAGCCTGCAACACTCCAAGTTAAAATAAAATCTTTACGGCGCACGGCTCAACAGTATAATGAAACAATGAGGAAGTAGCCAGCACTCAAGGAATATCCTTTTCACACGGTTTATTTACCTCTCTGGACAGAGGACAACAAACGTTTCGACCTGTTGGTCTTCCTCAACGTTGTGACAAGATAAAAGGAAATGAGGTATAAATAGGATGTTACAATCAAATGCAATTTGATTTGAAAGCTAGCAATGAAGTCATATATTTCTTTAAGGTACTGTACCAAGAAAGGACAAATACCATGTGAATAGTACTCACATTTCCACTTATTTATTGGCACACACCAAAAAGGAACGCTTACGCTAAGAGCGTAAGTGTAAGCTTCGTCAGAGCATGCTCTGACGAAGGCTCTTAGCCGAAATGTGAGTACTTTGTCCTCCTGATTCAAAAATTGGGAATGTGCTACCTTTTTGGAATTTAATTCCTATTTTTTATGTAAATTTGACTTTAGGTCTAGCACTCCACTGAGAAAACCATTGCTGATGCGCACCTTCTTTTTCTTATACCCTGTGAATAGTAATGCAATAAAAAGATAAATACATATAAGCAAATATATGAAAATCAAAGGGAAACCGTAACTGCCATTGCCAATGAAATTCCACTGGGAATCTAACCTGGGGCAACTGGGGCTCTCTAACCATCCAGCTATGCCACTCCAAATTACAAAGGTTCTACTTAAAACGGATGGAAACGCAAATCTAGAACCAAAGTTCTTTCGGAGGAAAAGGGGCCAATGTGGGCCCAGGGGTCCTTGGTTCCAGGGGGTCCCCAGCTAACTCATTGACAGTTAGGAACCAAACACAACACATCCTTAAGCCCAGTGCAGGCTCCTTCCGACATCCAAAGCTTTCTTTGACAAGGGAGGTGATAAAAACTATAAACTTCCGATGTAGTTCAGAAGTTGTTGACGAAGACGTTGATGTCGACGGTCAGCATGAGAATGTATTGGCCTTTACAGGTCTGTAACTCTGAGTGTGTACAAAATGTAACCACCATTCGTACACGCTCAGACTCAGAGTTATGGGTGTCCGTGGCCTAATGCTTGAAATAAAGAAATAAAAGGTTTGAGAAACCACTGAGAAAATGAATACCGGTAGATGAAGACTGCAAAGGGAGAGGGAGGGAGGGAGAGAGAGAGGGAGGAGAGAGACACAGGGGTAGGAAAGCGTGAAGGGGACAGAGAGGTGAGCGGGCAGAATAAAATACGAGAAGTGAAGTCATGGTTTTCCATGTGCCAAGAGTTTGAACCGGACCACTGGGTCTCAACGTCGGGCCCGGGGGACCGCCAGAGGCCCAAATGGAGAAAGGGTCTGTAACTCTGAGAATAATATCCGTCACCCTGAGGTGTCTTACTAGTAATAACAAGGCTTATTTTCCCAGAGAGAAGTCTGTTTGAAAAACATCAAAATACAACATATCTCTCTCAGTTAAGGCGTCCTTGGCCTGAAAACGTTAATCCTGTTGTCTGTCTTTCTGTATATCTGCACATCTGCACCGTCTGCTCCTCTCTCTTCCCTCTCTCTTCTCTCTCTCTCTCTCTATCGTCTTGGTGAACAGTGGATGTGTAATAGCCCTCTCCTCTCCTCTCCTCTCTCCTGACCTATTTGCTTGACCTCTCGCTGGACACAGTAAAACACACATCTCCAGCTCTTATCTCATCATCTCCCCCATCTCTCTCTCTCTCTCTCTCTCTCTCTCTCTCTCTCTCTCTCTCTCTCTCTCTCTCTCTCTCTCTCTCTCTCTCTCTCATATCTGTGGAGAACAAACAGCCGGGGTCCTTCTTTTGTTTGTCTTCCCCCCACAGACAGATGTGGACAGAGAGCCACATCAGCACACTATCACCTCCATTCATCAGCCCTGTGGCCCAGAGACCAGTGTTGCCAGAGAGAGAAATAAGATAATTTGGCTGAAGATCAGTTCCACTGGAAATTTTAACTTGGCTATTAATGAACTGAAAGAGAAAGCAAGGAGAGTTTTCTATGCCATCAAAAAGTCAACACAGGTTGACATCCCAATTAGGACCTGGCTCAAAATATTCCAATCGGTGATAGAACCAATTGCATTATATGGCAGTGAAGTTTGGGGTCCTCTAACAAAACATGATTTTGGAAGATGGGAAAAACATCCAATAGAATCCCTGCAGGCAGAGTTTTGTAAGAGAATCCTCCGGGTCCAGAGGAAGACTCCTAACAATGCATGCAGAGCAGAATTAGGCCAATACCCTAAAATACCTAAAATTCTGGAAACACCTAAAAATGAGTGACCCCAAATCTTATCATTATAAAGCCCTCAAAAGCCAAGAGATGAACATAGAGAAGAGTCCTCTCAGTCAGTTGGTCCTGATGCTTAACAAACCAACATCAGACCCTCCTATAGACGCTCCTAACAACAACCCGCCTCAGGACAGTTACATCATTCCCCAACAAATCCTACCCAACCAAAATTATGAATCAACAGAAACAAAAATATGAAAACTATTGGATAGAAACAACAAAAACCCGAAGTTAACTAAATTGCTATCTGGCCCTAAAAAGACAATACATATATACCGTAGCAGAATATCTGAGCATGGTGACTGATAACAAAGAGAGAAAAACCTTAACAATGTACAGACTCAGTGAGCACAGCCTGGCCATCGAAAAAGGCAGACATCGACAAACCTGGCTGCCCATAGAGGACAGACTGTGTTCTCACTGTGGTCAAGGAGTGGTGGAGACAGAGCTCCACTTCTTGACTGCATGTGACAAATACAAACAAATAAGAGAGGAATACTACCCTAAAAACACACAAATAACAAAAACAAAGATACAGTTTGACTCCATCCAGGCAATCCCCTATTTACTAGGTGAGAAAGCCCAATGTTCAAGGTTGGCAGCAAAATATGTAGCAGCCTGTCACAAAATGAGGGACAACGGGTGAACACTATAAGTGTAGATCACAATGAATGAATAGACTAATGTAATTTTGCTTATATTTTCTCTTTGTTTTGTTCATATTGATTGTTCTGATTTTGAATATGTATTATTGCGACCGTAAGGTCGCAGTTTAGTTGCGACCGTAAGGTCGCAGTTTAGTATGAAAACCTCCACCGGCCGTCCGTCGGTCACACGTGCGGTCGACCGCACGTCACACGTGCGGTCGACGTGTGATGAGGTCACGATGAGTCATCTATGCCCAAATATAGATTTCTAGGTCAGATGGCCCATAGAGTTTGTGATGTCAAACCTAGCAACCCAATATAAACAAACCTGATGTCAGACCTGAAGTATCCTTTTATACCCATATATGGAGATACAGAGATCTCCATATATGGGCATATTAGAAAGCCCATATATGGGCATATACGGATGACATCAGGGATATCCATATATGGGCATAAAAGGGACAAGGGCTTACAGTTAAGAGATCTCCATATATGGGCATATCAGAAAGCCCATATATGTTCATATACTGATGACATCAGGAATATCCATATATGGGCATAAAAGGGACAAGGACTTACAGTTAAGAGATCTCCATATATGGGCATAAAGGGACAAGGACTGTTACAGTAGATATAGAGATGTCCATATATGGGCATAAATGAACAAGGACTGACAAACACTGAGATCTCCATATAACCTATGGGAATATAAGGGACGAGGACTGTCAGCTTGTAGACCTATTTTCTAAATATTGTTGTACATTAAAAACTTGAAATGGGTCGTTCTGCATAGTACTTGGGATTTGTTGATGTAAATGTTCACATAGAGTGTAATAATTGGTAAAACAAACTTTTGGCCTATTTGTGGAGATAAGCGACCAACGGTCGCTTATCTCCCGATTAGGGAGTCTTACTGGTATGAAAACCTCCACCGGCCGTCCGTCGGTCACACGTGCGGTCGACCGCACGTCACACGTGCGGTCGACGTGTGATGAGGTCACGATGAGTCATCTATGCCCAAATATAGATTTCTAGGTCAGATGGCCCATAGAGTTTGTGATGTCAAACCTAGCAACCCAATATAAACAAACCTGATGTCAGACCTGAAGTATCCTTTTATACCCATATATGGAGATACAGAGATCTCCATATATGGGCATATTAGAAAGCCCATATATGGGCATATACGGATGACATCAGGGATATCCATATATGGGCATAAAAGGGACAAGGGCTTACAGTTAAGAGATCTCCATATATGGGCATATCAGAAAGCCCATATATGTTCATATACTGATGACATCAGGAATATCCATATATGGGCATAAAAGGGACAAGGACTTACAGTTAAGAGATCTCCATATATGGGCATAAAGGGACAAGGACTGTTACAGTAGATATAGAGATGTCCATATATGGGCATAAATGAACAAGGACTGACAAACACTGAGATCTCCATATAACCTATGGGAATATAAGGGACGAGGACTGTCAGCTTGTAGACCTATTTTCTAAATATTGTTGTACATTAAAAACTTGAAATGGGTCGTTCTGCATAGTACTTGGGATTTGTTGATGTAAATGTTCACATAGAGTGTAATAATTGGTAAAACAAACTTTTGGCCTATTTGTGGAGATAAGCGACCAACGGTCGCTTATCTCCCGATTAGGGAGTCTTACTGGTTTATATTATTATTTTGTATCATACTGTTTGCAATGCTTTGGCAATGTAAGAATGAATGCTTGTCATGCCAATAAAGCAAATTTGAATTGAATTGAATTGAAAATGAGCAGTGGTGTAAAGTAACTAAGTACATTTACTTAAGTGCTGTACTTTGAGGTATTTGTACTTTACTTGAGTATTTCCAATTCCCAATTCTTTCTTTTACTTCTACTCCACTACAACTCGGAGGCAGTAGCCGATCTACAAGCTCACAGCGCTCCAACAGATGGCTCTCTGGCAACTATACCAACACTTACAAGCGACTTTACAGCCAAAACAAGCCCACAATGTGTCAAAGGGGGGCTTTGGAATAGCGGCACTGGTGTTACATACAGTGTAATAATGAATAGCCACAAAACTGACGGAACTATTGCTGTATTGACTTTGACCTCTAAGGACCTTCCAGGGAGAGTGCTCATGTGGGTCTTGCGGTGACACGCTTCCTAGTTTCTTCTTCTCTGAGCTGTTTTTTTCGCTCAGATTTTTGACATTGCACTATTAGGTTGTGTTGGTAGTTTCTGAGTTTTTTGCTTTGTTTAACAATGACAGTGAGATACTTGTTGCACTAACTAGCATTGACTGCTATGGTCTCTTTTTGTAAGACACTTTATGTATATATACTTATATATTATTCGCCCCCTCTATTGATGCACCTTCTCTTTATTGGTACTGTACTGCTCTTGTTTTTTCCTCTTATCTATCTTTTTTCTTACTTCTCTGTAACTTTGTAAATAACTGTATACTGCTGTGCTACAACTGGACAACTGAATTTCCCCCTTGGGATAATAAAGGTATCTATCTATCTATCACAAAGCGGCTTATAACAAGAGAACATGGCAACCACGGGCGCAGACCGCATCTCTCCTCTCCCCGGAGTGTGCTCTGGCCTCACTCAACAGATCCATCCATTACGCGTTAGGATTGTCCCTTTGCATTACTGTCACTGTATGATCTCACTGCTCGCTCTCTCTCTGCTCCCACATCCCTCCCCAAGGTTCAATTTGTGAAGAAAACTACTGAAGGGGTGGGGTGTGCTCAGCACTTAAACCCCACATTCTTTTGTATGACAAATGGCAAGAATAGCGAATCTACAAGCTCACCTGCATAGCATTGTTTTAGTTTTTTTGTGCCAGTGAAACAATTCATGAAACGGTGACTCTTTGAGCCCATTAAGATCGGGGATGCATCTGTGTATCACTTTAGAGTTCAACCATTATTGTATTCTATAAATAGCAGATACTGTACAAAAGGGGTGCCCAGACTTTTGTGACTTGAGAGCTACTTTTAAAATGACCAGCTCAACATGATCTACCAATCCAAAAACAATGTGTCAAAGGGGGGCTTTGGAATAGCGGCACTGGCGTTACATATACTGTAAGACAAACACACTTAAATAGTAGGAAAAAAATAGGGAAATACTAAGGGGAAAAAATCTTCATCCCATTCTGTATGGAAGCGGTAGGTTTTCGGGTTCATTGTAATGCTACTGACTCTTGAAAACAAATCATTGCATTTGGGGTTTGCCTACTTTAAAAGCCATGAAGGAAGCTGAGAGGCCCTTCTTGACCTTCATTTGAGTGACAGATACAAAAAAAGGGGGTTTGTGATTTTTGTTTATAAATATTTATAATTATTTGTTTATATTTTAATATTTTAGGTGCAAGGTCAAGTTTATTGAGTATCGACAGTTCAGAGGGCTAAATATCTGATAACACAAATTGACATGAATCCAAAATACACTGATGATTGTGCTGTCAAACGATTAAATATATATATATATATATATATATATATGGAATCTACGAGAGAGATGAAGCAGGGGGGTCCCTGCTTCATCTCTCTCTCAACTAAGGGGTCCTTGGCCTGAAAAGGTTGAAGACCCCTGGCTTATTTGATACACTCAGAGTGAAAGACCTGCAAAAAAGGGACTCCCTCTGTCCCTCCACTACCTTCTCTCTCCCACTCCCTGACCACACCTCCCCCATAATCCTATTAGTCCTTCACCATGTTGGCCCTATCTCTCCTCCCTCCTTGAGAGGCTCTGCAGGGACGGATTATAAGAGTGTGTGTGTACTGTAGATCCTCCGGGCTTTGACCCGGGAGGAGGCTACACTACAGGTATGAGAGCCTATACCCATCACACTGCTTCAGCACCAAGGACATAGCCTTGATTTTATTCAGACGTTGTGTGGCGAGCTTCCTTTGTACCTATCATCATTGGTTACTGGACATTCAACACGTTAATAAACAACACACATTAGATCCGCTGTGACGCGTTGTGAGCTTGGAGGTCGGCTATTTTCGGTACTTCGATACCACACTGAACTAAGCATTATCAAGTCAATACTGGAGATGTGGCGTAACGGCATGGATTTCTACACAGAGAGGGCAATTCCTTCAACATAATGCTGCATTCAAATTCAGGAGAGTTTGGACAAGGCAATTTCTCTTGAATGCTGCCTTCAGGTATGGCATGGAAAGAGGGCATTTGTATTTCTTTCACCATAGTAAAAACTGCATTCATGGTCTGGAGAGGGCATTTTTTACAGAAGGATAAAAGGGCCCCCTGTCATGTCTATGTGTACACTTGCCTGAACCACACTAACAAACTTCAGGACTCTGAAACTGGTTCAACTCATGAATTGATACTTTAACTCAAGTAAAACATTCGAACACTTCTGCCATCACTGCAGCAGGCCCTATGCGTATGATCAACAGTGCCGCACCGACTCAAAGTAACAGCACCGCATCATAGAAATCAAATGAACTTTGTCTGTTGGATACGTAAATCCAATACCAAAATACGGACCCAAACATGTTGCATCAGCATATAGACATTCACGTCCAAAGCAAGAGAGTTTTACTAAAATAACTTAAAAGCTAACATAACATAAAAGCTTATACCACTCAGAAGCTGTTCTTTCTTGCTTTTTGAGCAGCGAAATCTGCAGTGACAGCTCAGCCCTTAACAACTTCTTTCCTTCTGACATCCACCAGACACACAGTGTACGGCAGCTGCTGCTAGTTGAATAGTTCAGCGTAGGTTACATCAGAACCACAGCGTAGCTCAGCGGGCGAGAAGCAAGTTTGCGCTCCAAAACAAACTTTTGTCAGACTAGAACAGTGACAGAAAGGAGCTAAAACAATTACAGAATGGTTTACATCGCGCACGCGTTTGTGTGTGTGTGTGTGTGTGTGTGTGTGTGTGTGTGTGTGTGTGTGTGCATGTCTGTCTGTCTGTCTGTCTGTCTGTACTGACCAGCCAGTACTGAATATATTCTGATGCTACAGTATATGAACTCATTTAGCTGTAGACCGCCTTAAAAATGATGCTATCCACAACTTTCCAACATCCCATCATGCATTGCGCAGAAGGCAAGCAGCATTTCCGGCGCCACAGCCGAGTGTGGTCTACAAGCTCACAACGGTTGCATCTGCGACGCGACGTGAGCTTGTATGTCTGTCTGCTGTTAACCGGAAGTGTCCAGCAGATAATGCTACAGTAAAGTCTCGCGGAAACAGGCAGATATTAACTCATTTAGCTGCCCTCCTCCCTTCCCCACCGCTGTACTGTACAGAATGTATAGTCAGAGCAGGAGTGTCAGTTCAGCACCATGGACAGAGGCGAAGACTAGAGCCATCTGACCACTGAGGCTGTGCTCACACTGGAACGCACTAAGTTGTGTGAGAGTTGTGTGGGGGAGGCGGGGGGCAGAGACAGCGCAATGCATTCCGGATGGAAGTCTAGTGGTTTGAAGTCTAGTGAGAGTCCTGTGGTTGCACAGAGCACCATCCAACAAGCACACAACACGCACTAGACTTCAAACCACTAGACTTCCATCCGGAATGCATTGTGCTGTCTCTGCCCCCCGCCTCCCCCACACAACTCTCACACAACTTAGTGCGTTCCAGTGTGATTTCAGCCTAAGGATGCGTTATGTGTTTGTGTGTTTGTGTGTGTGTGTGTGTGTGTGTGTGTGTGTGTGTGTGTGTGTGTGTGTGTGTGTGTGTGTGTGTTACTGTATCGTGCTTAACTCTTATACAGATCAACACAAACAGAGTGGATATGCGTGTGCGAGCATGCACACACACACACACACACACACACACGCGCGCGCGCACACACACAAACACCACCTTTCAGACGCAGTCATGTCATCATCTCTCTAATAATAAGAGGGAACAGCTGGTGGCATTCAAGGCAATCTTCCCTAAACGCTTCATAAGCATCAAGTCTGAGAGACGAGGTGACGAGCTGTTTGAGTGAGTGAGTGTGTGTGTGTGTGTGTGTGTGTGTGTGTGTGTGTGTGTGTGTGTGTGTGTGTGTGTGTGTGCGTGCGTGCGTGCGTGCGTGCGTGCGTGCGTGCGTGCGTGCGTGTGTGCGTGCGCACGGCGAGCATGCCGCCGCATATTTAGCGCCGGGCCGGGACCACATGAGACTCGTTAGTCATGCGTGCGTGTTCATGCATATATCGTTGCTGTCAGGGCAGAAACCTCTCATCTCCATATTATGTTCCAACATCGTTTTCGTGTTTCCTCGTAAATTAACATGCCTACTTGATCACACTACAGTGTCACATTAAAAAAAACATAAAAAGTAGCAGATCTAACCCAAACCCAGATTGAATTTGAATCCTGAACAGAGTTTTGGACATATTAGGGTTCCACCCGACAGACGCATATAGTCGTTGTTGGGTGGAAACCTTGTATGTCCAAGACAGTTCGTTTTGTATTTATCATTTTAAAAATGAACTAAACTAGTGAAAATAGCAGATCTACAAGCACACAACGCCTCGCACCGCGAGGCGTTGTGTGCTTGTAGATCTGCTATTTTCACTACTTTTGTGCGACGGCCTTGTATGGTGAAGCAGGGCTTTACTTTGCGAAAATTACAAATTTGAAACTTGTAGATACGAGGTTTCTGCCCGACAGTGACGATATGGATATCCAGCCGTCGCTATCGACGGCTTTCCGCTCGCTGCTTGTACAGAGTCCTTTGTTTGGGGTCTGCGGTCCGAATCCAGCGCGTTGCGAAACCTCATTACCGTTATCGCCAGACATAATCTACATAAGAGATGTATGCGCGTCGCTGCCGAGGATCACGGGAGGTGACGTTCATTCCATTCCGTATTCCTCTTCAAAGGAGATGTTCTTATTCCAAGGCAGTAAACTAACTAACTGTTAATTTATCCCAGACAGTGTGCAAATGGTAACCAAATGGATGCATACCAAATGAAAGGGGCAAATAGACAACATTGAACAATTTTTAGATTTTGTACTTTACTTGAGTATTTCCAATTTCCACTACTTTTACTTCTACTCCACTATATCTTGGATCCAAATATTGTACTTTTACTCCACTACAATTGTTTGAAACTTTAGTTACTAGTTACTTTGTATACTGATTATTATTATTACAAAACATACATTAACCACTTCAGCCTTATATACATTTATATACAAGCATGCCCGCAACTACTGTTGTTTCCTGTTGAGATTGGCACATTTCACCCAGGTTTTTTCATCTCACTCACGCCACTTTGTCTGCTGACCTCACTCAGCAATGAAATAAACAGAAAATAAACAAAAATAAAACAATTCACAGGAGGCAAGCATTGATCACCCCATGACTGCAATGTACTGTAGTTTCAAATGCACTACATTGCAGGCGCTTTTTGAGAGTGAAAAAATAAGTGTGACATGTGTGATCTGGGCAGCTTGCCCCAGGAAATGTGCCAAGCTCAATAGGGAACAATTATAGTATACCAATATTTACATGCAACTTTACAGAAAAACAATCCCAGAGTCGCTTCTAATCCTCAGACTTGGCAACTGGCAGTGATTTCTCTCTGTTCCCCCTCAACCGCATCGACTGCCTTCCCCACACCCCCTCCCCTCTCCCCGCTCTCACATTGTTGCTAATAGAGTTTATTTTTAGCACTCGTGAAAGAGGTGCGTGCACGTGTGTGTGTGTGTGTGTGTGTGTGCGCGCGCGCGCACGTGTGCTCATGATAGATGAAGGTGGCGTTTCACACCTTTCTAGTAAAGAAGGGTTGAGGGGGGGGATGGAGGTGTGGAAGGGAGGAGGACAATGGGAGGATGGGGGAAAGAGGAAGAGGAGGAAGAGGAGGGGGAGCGAGGTACGTGGCTGAGCAAGGACGTACGCTGGGACTGTTGCTACGATCGCTACGGGGCGGAGGAAGAAATACTCACTCTGATTGTTCTACTACAGTGGTTCTCATCCTGTGGGTCGGGACCCCCAGGGGGGTCCTCAACTTATTTGGGTGGGTCCCCAGATGATTAACTTGATGTGCAACGTTGTTTTCTCAGTCAACAGTAAACAAACCAGCATAAAGTTAAAGTGTTTTGAGGGTATCTGCACATTTCTAAAGAGACACCTTGAGGACTTTTTAATACCTCTAAAATGACAAATTAAACATTGGCCAAATTGTCAAATTAGAAATTTGTGAAAATAGACGATTTACATGCTCACAACGCCTCGCAACGCGAGGCGTTGTGAGCATGTAGATCGGCTATTTTCACAATAGAACCGTGTTACTGTATACAAAATGTAATGCCTCAACTCTTAGTGCTTGTCAGGATGGGAGGGGTCCCCGGTTAAAATATTATTAATTTTGGGGGTCGCGGCCTGAAAAGGTTGAGAATCATCACTGTTCTACCTAGTAAAAGTAACAATACCATGAATTTCACCCTTCGTTTCACACCTGTAGATCTGTGATGTGACAATAAAGCTGATCTGACTGCTTCTGATTCTGATCGGATCGATTGGGATTCTGAACGGATTGATTCTGATTGAGAATAGAAATAATACTCTACATACAAGTAAAATACTGTATATTACCGGTATGCAGAATGGGCCATTATCGGAATTAGTACTGTAATGCATTAACTTAGGTGAAATGATTAATCACCTCATTTGCTGCTGCGTAGATTCTACTGCAATAAAACAATAATCATCTATCACATAAGGTATGTTTTGCGTTAATATTCTAAATCTGTGTTATCTCCTCCGAGTCAGAAAGGGCCTTTCTGTGCAGAGTTAGCATGTTCTCCCCGTGTCCCCTGGGGTAAGTACCTCTCCCAGGTTGGCAGAGGGACATTGACACTGGGTGTAACAAAAATCATGGGATGAGAATAAATAAAAATACTAAATAATAATCTAAATCTGTAAATAGTCACTGCAACTGTCAAATTATTTTAGCGGAGTAAAAAAAAGTGCAAAATTTGCCTTGAAAAGATGTAGTGAAGTGTCAGTATAAAGTATCAAGAAATGTAAATACTCAAGCAATAGCACCTCAAAAATGGAACCACTGTAAGATGTGCATTTGCTGAGGTTGATGTTGTTGTTGCGATAATATTACTGTATTTTTTTGTTTTGTTTTTTGTTAGTTTGTCTGTTTGTTTCGTTTTGTTTTTGTATAAAAACTTGTGCCCCTAATAAAAAGAATATAAAAAAAAAAAATTAAAAAAAAATGGAACCACAGAAGTTCAGTGGTAGATTGACTTAAGGTACTTTCCACCGTTGCATATAGGCGCAGTGGAGTGGAACAGAGAGAGAGAGAGAGAGAGAGAGAGAGAGAGAGAGAGAGGGAGAGAGAGAGAGAGCGAGAGAGAGAGAGAGAGAAAGGGAGAGTAGTGGGCAATAGGAGAAAGAAACAATGAAAGAGAGGGGTGGAGGGAGAGATGGTGTAAGGCTTATTTAAACCTGAACGATGGAGGTATAACACCCCCTTTCAACTCAACTGTGCCCCCATCTCTGAGCAAAGGCTGAAATTAACCTCATGCCGTTGAATTCCAGGTTTTTTCTTCTCAAAGGCTACTGGCGGAGGGGGCCTCAAAGTCGTGAGCCTATCACCTCGCAGCAAAATCACTTTTAATGGTGTATTTCCATAAGTAGTACACTCAGCCGGACTCAGAACCAACTGTGAATGCAACAGAATGGACAGAATGGTTGAAGACCCCTGATTTAGAGGATGTTCATCCTCTAAAGCAGGGGTCTTCAACGTTTTCCGGCCAAGGACCCCTCAGCTGAGAGAGAGATGAAGCAGGGACCCCCCACTACATATCGTATAAAATTGTGTTGCAGATTACACATTTCACGCACAGCATCGCGCACGCACACGCACACACACACACACACCACACACACACACACACACACACACACACACACACACACACACACACACACACACACACACACACACACACACACACACACACACACACCAAAACACAATCATCATCATCATCATCATCATCACATGCCCAGACAGTTAGAGGGAGGTAGGGAATGCCTCCTGGTGGAGATCTGCACTCTACTGAGCACACCTTTCAAAATGCTGTCAATCTTTAAAGGAACTTTAAATGCTTGGACCTTGAACTTAAGCGTGGGAGTTTGGGACTGGGAAGTGAAACGTGTGAGTTGGAGGCGGGCGGGGTGACTAATCAACACTCGTAGGATGATTGAGTCTTGACAGGTAAGGAGAAAGTGTGAGCTCTTAACCCATTTAGGCCTAGAAATTATTGAATGCTTTAACCAGTGAAAAATAGCAGATATACAAGCTCACAGCGCGGCACAGAGTGCCGCGCTGCGAGCTTGTAGATCTGCTATTTTTGAAAAAGTCGCGAAAATGTGTGCAAATCTCTGAATATAATGTATTTTCAGAGCGAACGGTTGTAACTCAAATTTTGCCTCTGGGTGGTCCCTGGAACTAGATATTTTGAGATGCGGGTCCGTGGCCAAATAAATATAATTTTGGGGGTCCTTCACATGAAAAGGTTTGAGAACCACTGACATAGTAGTCTCTCAAGAACAGACTAACTGAACTCCAGTTCAAGTGAAAAGGACCTTTTCTTTGACGATGGCTGGCCAGATTGCTGACATAGAAAAATAGTTTTTTTTCCAAAAATCTTAGAAGGATTCAAAAGACACTTATGTAATCGGGGTCAAAATTCGAATTTTCACGATTTTTCAAAAATAGCAGATCTACAAGCTCGCAGCGCGGCACTCGGTGCCGCGCTGTGAGCTTGTATATCTGCTATTTTTCAATAGTTAAAGCATAAAATAATGAAACACAAAATGTGTACCCGTTCTAAATGGGTTAAACCCCATTAGGTTGAGCGGAGTCCCTCAGGGCTCTATTCCAGTCTAGTGTTTGTTCTGTTTTCTGTTATTGTGGGGAAAGCTTTTGCTGAAAATAGCCGATCGAACCTCTATGTAGAATAGAAGCTGCACAGCGAATTAAATCCATGCAGTCAGTTTACGAGATATCTCTTGTTTGGGACGGACCAGTCATCGTTATCCTACAAAAATAATCCTATCACATGACAGATGGTAAAAAAGAGGGAAACGTTTGCTGTGTGACCTGTGTGTTGTGCCATCCACCGTGTAATAAAAAACACAATAACGTAATGGTTGTATGAGCTGAAAATGAAACCGATTGGTTTACTAAGGTAATAAAATCAAGCATAAAGCCCACTCCAAAACCCCATTCACTCAGTATTGATATTATAATGCATTGCGCCCGGTAGAACGTGAAATAGCGACATCTGCTGGGCCATTAATAGGAACAGCACTGTGCAAGAGATTGCTCCTTTGAATTGAATTGAAAATCGCAAGAGAACCAGCATGAGAACGCCAGATACGGAGTAGAGCCCTGCAGCGGGAGCGCACTCCCGCGGGACCTGCAGGACCCGTCACCATGTATTGCGGCGTGGGCGGTAGTTTAATCCCTGCGGGAGGGGACGGGCGGTCAAAATAAACTCGGCGGCGCCGCAAAATCCCGCACTCTCCCGCAATAAGCTTTTATCTATACTTTTAGCAAGATGTGAATATGTAGAGAATCAATGTAACTTCCCCTGCTGAGCGCCTGAGGAGAACGCATGGACCTACAGCACGTGGAATTTCTCTCTCTCTCGCTCTAACTCCCCCTCCCTCCCTCTCTCGTCTGTTAACGGCTAACCGGTGGGCAGATATTTGCGGCGGCATTGTCGCTCACTATTTAGCCTAAATAACAACTATTTATTATAATATAGTCCCATCGCCTATGTCCAATCGCAATATTTAAACACTTTACCTCTGTTAACAACCTCACAAATGCTCCTCTCTCGCGCACGTAGCCTTCACTAGTCCTGTTGGTTTTGGATCTCAATGGATTATACAAACGTCAACGTGCCTTCTTTAGCAAGTCAAGATGTGAATAGAGAACGCAATTCTCCCTGCTGAGTGAGGACAACGCACCCACATTGATACAGTACGTGGACTGCGTCTCTCTTTCTCTCCGCCAAGTTCTCTCTCTCTCTCTCGCCTCTTGCTCTCTCGCTCCGTGCCGTGGCTCCCTCGCTCGCCCTCTCCCTCTCTCTCTCTCTTTCTTGTTCTCACCAACTGTCAGTCCGTCACAAATATGCTCCTCGCATGGCGCACACGGCACACTTTTTTGTTTGGTAATGGTTTTGGATCTCATTTCAATGTGCCTTCTTGGGAGGGAGGCTGTTGGACGTTCTGCGGTAATGTGCGCCGCGGGAGTCCGCGGGTCAAAATTCACATAATTTGTTTGTCGCGGGTGGGAGCGGCGGAGAGGAATTGTCTGCGGGCGGTCAAAAATAAAATCATTGCGGCGGCGGGCGGGAGTGGTCAGAAATGATGCGGGAGCGGGCGGGAGCGGGATCAAAAAATCAGTCCCGCGCAGACCTCTAATACGGAGCCATTGATCACAAGTTTCACAGCCCAAACCCTGCAGGCTCCACCGTGGCCTCCTGCTGAGTGACGACAGCGTCTATGATGCACCGATTATGAGACAGCATGAAGCTCCTCTTCACCCTGTGGTAAAACACCCAAAGCAGGGGGGCTTCAGCTGGGACTCATTATCTGTCCCCGTAAGCCTGATTCTAAGTTCATCGCATGGCGGTGTCACACGTTGAGAATAGAGCTGAGAATGGAGGACCTACGAGCTCGCTCACGTCGCACGCTGTGAGCTTGTGCAGGTCGGCC
>NC_137833.1:44677888-44692888 GCF_963921795.1 Nannobrachium achirus | reverse complement strand
GCAGCATAATATGTGCCGGGGTAATCAGAGGTCATTAGCTTGATGTTACAGAGAGCTAATGGCCAGTGAAGGGGAACTGAACACTCAATTTCATTTAGCAGCCAGGGGTCATCATTGTGTCTGTACACGGACACATCTGTCCGTGGTAAAGACTTGGCCTCGTCCGTGGCAAATTTTAAGATTGCATTTTTTACACACCATTATAATGTTTTTATGTTGATCATAAGGCCTAATTACTGAATTGCAAGTCGCCAGATTTTCTTCAGAAGACACTTATTTGCTGCGACACAATGCCATATTTGGAGTCCAACTATTACTATTGGTTCTCAAATGTTTGATTTGTAAGGACCACCATAACTCTGCGAGTGTACAAATGGAACCAATAAGGTAAATAAGGTAAAATAAGGAAAAACCCTGGCAGAGGCGGATTAATTAATTAATGAATACCTGGCAGTGGATGTGTTGAGTACTGTACTTGAGACGTTAACCCAGGGAAGAAAAAAAAGGGGAGAAACCGGCTGTTTTTCCAGCGTGGACACAATGCCTCAGTATGAGGAAGCGAAACTTGGTCACATGGCGGCCGCGTTGCATCATGGGATATGGAGTTTCTTAGCTCACCAGTGCCTGCGGGACCAGGTAAACACCTGGTTACAAAGGTAACCAACTAACCCCACCACAGTCAGGTTAACTCTGCCGTGGCCAGGGCCGAGGCACCATTAACCAGAGTAAACACGTCTGTGGTCGGGTTAGGCAGAAGATTTGTTAAGAACCCTTGCAGGTATGTAACTCTGAGAGGGAACAAATGCACCAATTGGATGCTTGTGAAATGTATGTGAAATTGGGGCAAGTTCTTTGAACGTTTTAGATTTTTATCTGTAACACAAGCAAAACAGACCAGGGAGGAGTTCTCAGACAGTGACGAGGGAAAAGAGAACAGAGCCTGACTGACTAATACTATATATGTTAGATAAGCTCACACCTAAAGGACACATCAATGGGCTTCTGACCAGACACCTGATATCCTCTATGGCCACTGTCTAGGTGGACACTGTCCCGAGAGATCTGAGAGAGAGAGAGAGAGAGAGAGAGAGAGAGAGAGAGAGAGAGAGAGAGAGAGAGAGAGAGAGAGAGAGAGAGAGATGGCGTGTGTGTGTGTGTGTGTGTGTGTGTGTGTGTGTGTGTGTGTGTGTGTGTGTGTGTGTGTGTGTGTGTGTGTGTGTGTGTGTGTGTGTGTGTGTACGTGCATGTGTGATTGATGCATCTTAGCTGTGGTGGTAGCTACTTCCACCATTAGTTGAATCAACACAAAGCTCTAGGGCAAGGAGGAGCACGCACACACACACACACACACACACACACACACACACACACACACACACACACACACACACACACACACACACACACACACACACACACACACACACACACACACACACACACACACACACACACACACACACGGAAGGATTTGGTCCTCCCCACAGAGAGGCTAATGAAATAAACTAATTAGTGAGCAAAGTGGGGGCATGGATGAGGGCGACTATCAGTGGTTACCATTACAGTGCTCTCTCTCACACACACACACACACACCCACACACACACGTGCGTGCGCGTACACACACATGAGCAGGCTCCTATAATAGCCATGCAGATCTCCAGTGAGAGGGGCAGGGAGGGGGACCATGAGAATTGACGGAAACGATTACAGCAGAGAGAGCTGCTCTGTGTGATATTATGAACACTCACCAGCCAGTCTGCTGCTGCTGCTGGTGGAAAAATTACTCAAATTTTGACTCATTTTCCGGACCATGGGTTTTCTTACTAATCCATTTACACACATCATCTAGTAATTCATCAATGAAAAGCACCAGACAGCTCTTTTATCATTTTAATGTGAATGTTATTTCATTGCATTGTCTTGACTCTTGACTTGAGTGGACTCGGTGGTGGAAGAGTCCCGAGTCCCTTAGTCCGAGACCCAGTCAAGATCGAGTAAAATCATGGGTGAGACCGAGACGAGACAGAGCCAATGAAAATTTGGACTCGAGTCCTGACTGGAGACGAGTCATTGACTTGAGTACTACAACACTCAAGTGGGTGCCATGACGCAAGTCCAGGGGTGCCTCAGAATACCTTGGTAATATTAGGAGAGAGAGTCACTTCAGTCTAATCACGGACCTGAGTTGCGCTGTACTTGGTGGTGCGCAGTGTTGTAGTGCTAAATTTGGAAGTGTGGGCACTCACCGTGCGTGCACGCACATGCACGTGCGTCCGTGCGCGTGCACATAACGTTTTCGCTGGCTTAAAACTGGTCTGCGCGGCGGCAGAAATAGCCTTAGACCAGTGGTTCTCAACCAATAATTTGATGACCAAATCATCAGCCAAACTTCCCATGCAAAATAGCTCCACAACTGATATTTCCAATTAATTAATCCATTTTCAAATCTTATATTACCATCTGCTGTTAGTCATGGTGCGATTCAGCCTACAGTACACCTCTTCACCAAAAAAAGCAGATCTACAAGCTCACGAGAACTTATAGATCGTCTATTTTTTGGTTAGGCTATTGTAGAGCCCTTTACCTATAAGTTTACCTCGTTGCCCCTTTACCTCGGGGCAACGAGGGTTTACCAAAGTTTGACGCGTGTCCATAAAAATCCAATGTCCAAAGCAGTGATGTATCACTGGAAATGCCAATCCATTTATTAGCATAAAGAAGAAAAACATAATAGAAAAATACACTGAACGCCCACCTGTTGGTCCATGAAACACAGTCGAAAACTGTTAGCTTCCTAACTCATTGCACACCTGACTGCAATCGGCACCTGCCGGGTATAAATGAGTTACCATGGCAACCTAATGATTGACAGGCGTTACCATAACAACCACCTGAAGCTTACATTGACAAGGCCAAGGCTATTAATTTCAATACAAAGAAGATATGAACAACGTCATTTTGGCTCCAAAAGCTATATTGGGGAATGTTCCCCCCAGAATAGGGATGCTGGTGTTTAAGTGGTTAAACAACAAGTAAGTCCCAGTATAGTATAAAGTATAACGTTTTCGATCTGGTCTAAGAAATCTGGTCTAGGAACAGATATTCTCTCAAGCTTTCCTTATGAGATAGGCCTACTGCATCTTAAGGGGAAAGATTGACATATTTGACGGTACTGTTAAGTAAGTAGGTAGATGAAAAAGTTATTTAGAGGGGTGCCCTGAGCCAAAAAAATGTTTTGAGAACCACTGCCATACAGATTGGTTCACATTTTTTATTCGTTAAAATATTGCCCTGGATTACAGCTTTATCTCTGACAGTGTATAAATAGAGAGGAAAATCTATCCAAGGCCAACATCATTCAGATCCAACCGAGGGACATTCTTTTATTGTGATTCTCACTCCTTTTCGCCATCAGTCAGAAATCACTGTTGGCCGTTCCCGTCAGGTTTAAGCAGCATGTGTCTTTTTAATTTGTTGTATAGTTTTTTTTCCCCCTACATCTCTCTCCGCAAAGCCTTTGGCACGAATATACCGGCCAGAACTACTACAATACCAGAAATCACAAATCCTTGAATGGCCTCGATGAAATCCCTGTGTAACATGGCCATTATGCAGTGGATAGCCATTACTGGCACCCATGAGGGGGATTAGACCTCTCTCTTGCTTTTCTTGGAACAGACACGCAGGAGCTGGTAGTCATGGTAACCCTCTTCTCCGGGTAAACTTAAGAATGTGTGTGTGCACGCGCGCAGTGACAGGCGAGCCCCTCGCAGCTCACACACTCACACCCGCGCGCGCGCGCGCACACACACACACACACACACACACACACACACACACACACACACACACACACACACACACACACACACACACACACACACACACACACACACACACACACACACACACACGCATAAATATTTCCCGTTGGGGAGGTTGTGAGCACAGCTTCTTCTGCTATACAGATACTGTTTAGCCACCATCAGTTCGCTGAGGGAACAGTAATTATTTGCTTTGCAAGCAAGTGTCAAGTTCCATTACTCTGCAAGGTCATTTCGTACATCACAAAGGTATCATAATGAATAATCTCTCTGTGTGTGCGCGCACGCTTACATGCACTGAGAGACACAGCATGACTTGTACATCAATTAGATCGACAACAACATTGACTGTAGGCCTACTGTTAACCGACACAAATTATATGATGTCACAATTGAGGTGACACGGCCGGGGATATGGGATGTGTCAGCAGTGCATAAGCACTTTGAAAATGTTGCATCAAATATCTACAGACAGCAGCACGTTGAGCTCTTGAGCTCGTGAATCAATCTGAAACACCCGCAGCGCGCCGTGATTTAGAGATCAATTCTCCGCATGACCCTTGAGTCATGGTGTGAAGAATTGATCTCAAAGGCATCCATCATGGAACACTTATATATACAGTATGAGCAGTTATAAGTATTGTTCACAGTGGTGAAACTTCTGTAAAGTAACATTGACTAAAGTACATTGACTCAAGTATTGTACTTGACTACTATTTTGAGGTACTTTCACTTTACTGGGGTATGTCAAGATTTTAATAATTGTACTTCTACTCCACTACATCTCAGAGTAGTAACCACTTCGGGGGGGTGATATTGTAACGTAAATTCGTTGACGTCATGACGCAGCAGCGTTCTCTGCACTGAGCAGAGGGGGGTGGGGGGAGGAGAACACATGCTATTGGCCGGAGACTCCCGGAGAGATTCTCCGGGTCCGCCCATCTATCAACAGAAACTGTCCGCGTTAGATCAGAGTATTGGACTCATAACCCCAACCTCATGGTATCGAATGCTGCTGCCACCATTACTTTTCCAACAACCGTGAACCATGGACCGTTTTCTATTTGGCCGATAAAGCATAGTTTTAGACCGCGTCAGAGGCTTGCAGTCTCAAGCGACCTTGAGCCATGAGAGGCACCACTGAGCGAGCTAAAGTGAGCGAGTTGCAGTGCCGAACTTTGCGAAGGTCGCTTGAGCCTACTCAGCGCCATTCGAGTTACGTGCCGATACGCACAGAATTGTAAATCATGTTTGGGGGTGAGCGCATCGCAACGCATCGTGAGCTTGTAGATCTGATTGTAGATCTGCTAGATGTAGCTTGTAGATCAGCTAGATGAGCATGTGCCGCAATGATTTGTATCCATTTTATACATTTGAAAACTATTCAAAGTAGATTTAACCATATATTGCAACAGATGGAATGCAGTTAAACTTGGCGTTGAAGGGCACCGTGTTGTTCCCTGCATTTTGTACATGCATGCTTGCTATGCAAAATCAGGGAACTTGGTAAGCAAAAGTAAACATAGCAATACACATATATACTAGCTTGAATCAGCAGCAAACAAAAATAACTTTTATTTGAGCTTATGCCAGAATATGATCAAAGGTGGAGGTTGGGATGGAGGAGGCAGCAAGCAAAAACGCAGGGTATAGAGAATGCAAGCCATATTTAGAGGGGCCTCCCTTACTGAGTGTGAACTCTGATTGGAGTAAGACAGTAATGACGTAATGACCAGCAGATCTGTGAATGAGGAATAGGAAAGGAGCTGACTGACAGCTGATTACAGCTGGGGGGGGGGGGGGGGGGCGAGACTCTTGTGTCCTGCATAAACTAACACTAAGCTTCATTTTCTACTTTTGGTACTTTAAGAACATTTTAACGCCCTTTTGTACTTTGTTTTTTACATTTTTAATACCGGACTTTAACTTGTAACAGACTATTTCTACATCTGAAAAAAAAAAACATCTGTTCTTTTCCCACCACTGATTATTTATATCCTTGATGTTGCATCATGAACTCTATTCTGCTATTCTAGCATCTCTATTCTGGGCATAGCATAGTAGGGGAAAAACCCTAGCATCTCTATTCTGTGCATATAGGCGAAAAACCCTAGCATCTCTATTCTGTGCATATAGGCGAAAAACCCTAGCATCTCTATTCTGTGCATATAGGCGAAAAACCCAACATCTCTATTCTGTGCATATAGGCGAAAAACCCTAGCATCTCTATTCTGTGCATATAGGCGAAAAACCCTAGCATCTCTATTCTGTGCATATAGGCGAAAAACCCAACATCTCTATTCTGTGCATATAGGCGAAAAACCCTAGCATCTCTATTCTGTGCATATAGGCGAAAAACCCTAGCATCTCTATTCTGTGCATATAGGCGAAAAACCCTAGCATCTCTATTCTGGGCATATCATAGTATAGGCAAAAATCCATAGCACCTCTATTCTGGGCATATCATATAGGCAAAAATCCATAGCACCTCTTTTTTGGCCATACTGTATCAGTGTATCATTGTAGTCGAAAATAGACAAAGGACCACAATGGAAATAACTTCAGCTCTCAAGCTTTTTAGGGCATGTTTATGCATTTCAGTTTATGCAATCAAACAAAGAAACATGCACAAAAAGCGATTCTCATGGACCCACTGGTGTGCCGCGAGGGTACTGAAAATTGCCCCCAAATAATTGGCAAAACACTACGATTTGAATGATAATACAACAAATAAAGTAAGTAATTGTATTTATAGGTGAGTTTTGGTCGTGATACCTGCCGCTCAATGGGAACTTAAAGTATACTCTGTCACTTCCATTGATCGAAGCCAGAACACAAATCAATTGATTGATCGTGACATGCTCTGAAAATGGCACATGACCGCTTAAAGGGATAGTTCACCCCCAAAACTTTTTTTTTTCTTTTTTTTAATCATTGTCGCATTCTTAAGCCAATAATTTGAGGAGACTCTTTGCGTCTCCATAGGGAACAAAGAAGGATCTTTGTGTCTCCATAGTGAACCACTGTCCACTTCTGGTCATCAAATGATTGGCTTAGGAATGCGACAAAAACAAAACAATATCCATGAATTCATGTCTCCATGGGATGAGTAATCGATAGGAAAAAAATATATATATATTTTGGCTGAACTATCCCTTTAACTGTGGGCCTCAAACAGCTCTGCAGATGTAAGAGGAAGAGTTGGAAGAGTTGGAAGTGTTGATTGATTGATTGATTGATTTATTGATTGATTGATTGATTGATTGAATACTTTATCTTAATTTTGGGGCTTTTTCGTCCCTATTTATAGTATACATTGGAGACAGACAGGAAACAAGGTGAGAGTGACGGGGAGCGACACGCAGCAAAGATTGTCAAGGTCGGGATTCGAACCCGCAATGTGCTGCTGTCAGGCTGCATTAGACCCTATATATGGTAGCCTATGTGCCTGGACCACTAAGGCCCCGTCCCTCCCCCCCTAGATTGAATACTTTATTAGTCAGAAATGTAAACAGCACGTGGTACAGTAAGACATTAAAGGAGCAAGAAACCCCGCCTCTTTATTTGTTTTTTCAGAATTCAGAATATGAAAAGAAATCTCAAATGTAGGAGTGGTTTCTAAAATGTAGGAGTGAATAGATAAGCCACCTCACGCCGAACTAATGGTACGCCGAGAGCAAATATGTAATGAGTGGCGCCAAATATTTCAACAAATTGAACCATATCATTGCTCCCTATCACAAGTGACTCATTGATATAATATATATTTATAGAAAAAAGTGATTTTGGGTTTCATGGCTCTTTAAGGCCAAAAGGATAAAATTCCCTTGTGGTCCTGTGTATTATAGATTCATCAACATAGCATACAAAATTAACACACTAACAGGACTACATGTCATCAACAAATACAGAGCACTATATGCAGCCTACAAATGAGATGGGACATCAGGAGATAAGCTCTGGAAACAGTGCTGCTGTCACATTAGCATTCACACACGGCTCTATTCACAAGGTCATGGAACACTGGGCTTCATCTAGGCCTCTCCTATAGGATCAGCAGTGGTGGAAGAAGTACATTTTTTACTTTAAGTAAAAGTATTGATACTACAATGTAGGAATACTCTATTCCTACATATGGTCACAACACACTTTATGTATGAGTGCGGATCCTGCCAATGCATTTCAGTGGGAATGGAGTGGTTTGCTGTCATTTGTGGATTTCTGCAAAAAAGAACGCTCCATTCCCTTTGAATTGCATTGGCAGAATCCAACCTTATAAGTAGAATAAAAGTGTGGTGTGACCGTGCACTTACAGTATTGAACATTGGAAATACACAGGGGGAGAAAAATATGTTTGTACCTCAGGTTTATTAGTTCCATAACCATATTTAAATGTAAATTAAATACTTAAAGGAGCTATAGTCAACTTTTTCTTGAAAAACGGATGCTAAAATAAACATAATATTTTATAAAAAAAATAAGCTTCATACATGTGTTTCTATTCAAAAAGGACCACAAAAAGCATAGACTAATGATAAAATAATCATTTTGGCCATTGTCAGACTGACACATTGTTAACATTCTAGTCTATAGACTACAATGAAAAAGTTGACTATAGCTCCTTTAAATGTTTATGATTTATTATTCACTGTTTGATTTTAAGTTGTTAAGCACTTTGTAATATTGTTTAAAAAGGTACTATATATATAAAGTAAAAATGCAAAGCCTTATTGTAATCACAACGATTATAATTATTATTACCCAAATGAATCGTGTTTTTGAGGCGCTAAACGTTGCAAAACTTTGTACACACATCACAAGTGGCATAACATTACATATTTGAATTGCCTCAAAAAGGGGCTTGGCCTAATGGCTCAATAGTGCCCCCTACATTGAAACCCAACAATATGGTTTCACCTATAATACACAACTGTATCACGTCTGGACTCTGGAAAAGTCTCTTAACCTAAAACCAAACTGGAAGTCAGCCATTTTGAAATTATCGTGGCGTTTTAGCACATTTCCACGTTTGGACTTTAACGAACTCCTCCTAGGAGAATTATCAGAATCACCTCAAACTCGCTCAGCGTACACAAGAGAACTTAACGATG
This sequence comes from Nannobrachium achirus, assembly GCF_963921795.1. Lineage (NCBI taxonomy): Eukaryota > Metazoa > Chordata > Actinopteri > Myctophiformes > Myctophidae > Nannobrachium > Nannobrachium achirus. The sequence continues at coordinate 44,683,951 of NC_137833.1, read as the reverse complement.
AAAAGTTATCAAAAGCGTGAGTTTTAATAAAAACGATGTGACCTCATTGGACTCGGTTTAACCTCCTTGTCATTCATTGGTGTTACTTAGCTCCGCCCCCCTCTTCTGGTTTAAGAGGCCATAACTTTTGAACAATTTGTCCTACAGAGTCATGAGTCGTCTCACCGGACTCGGTTGAAAATGTGTGTCCTAGAGTTACTTGGCTCTGCTCCCTGTTCTGATTGGTCGATATTTGCCCCCAACTTTGACTCCGTCCATCGATGCTTGCAGCTTTAATTATTATTATTAATATTATTATTAAGCACAATACTCGAGTAAATGTATTTGGCTACAGAAGCACCACATGCCCCCAACTTTGACTCTGTCCATCGATGCTTGCAGCTTTAATTATTATCATTAGTATTATTATTAAGTACAATACTCAAGTAAATGTATTTGGCTACAGAAGCTTCTATCTATCTAGAAGCTTCACATGCCCACTGTCTGTCTTCCCCCCAGGGTAATGAGAACATGCAGCTCAATAACACACTCTGAGAAGGGAGCGCAGGGTCAAAGTGTAGGTGGGCTGTCAATGAGTTCTCTTTACCCACCTGAACCCTAGCTTCTGTATCCTTAGGGGAGGGGGAGACTCACACACAACCTGTCGTGTTAACCCATTAGAACCTGGAATTATTTTATACTTTAGCTATTGAAAAATAGCAGATATACAAGCTCACAGCGCGGCACATCTGCAATTTTTGACAAATCGTGACAATGTGTGCAAATCTTTGAATATACTGTATATTTTTCAAAGCAAACTTTTGTAACTCAAATCTCTGCTTCTGGGGGATCCCTGGAACAACATATTTTGAGATGGGGGTCCGCGGCCAAACACATGTCATTTTGGGGTCCCTTGGCATGAAGAAGTTTGAGAACCACTGATTTTTGAAGATATTTATAGAATCGTGCACAATTTTTCAGGATTTTTCAAAAATAGCCGATTTACAAGCTCGCAGCGCGGCACTCTATTTTTAATAACTAAAGCATAAAACAATGGTTAAAGTGGTTGAAATCTAGAGTTTCACAATTGTGAGCTTGTCTGCTTGTCTCAGTGAAGACATTAGATGTAACTGCACAGGGAAAAGAAGTAGGAGGCCTAATAGTACAGACTCCCTTGGGGGACTGCAGTCGATGAAGTGTATGTTGGGGTTTAAGTGGTGTGACCTGATAACAAGCCTGTATAATTAGCAAAAAAAAAAGAAACACGCCTATACACATCACACCCAAAGTAAATTGATTGTTATTCTTGAACCATTTGGAATAAATGCATGCGCATGGTCTCATATTGAAGGTAACACTTTGAGGTTATTTCCCCAAATGATCAACTCTATGTGTACTGTAACTGACATAGTTACAGTAGTTACATTTTTTTTTCACATATACAGTGATTTATTTTGCCAACTTCATTCTACACTGTAAAATGTTTATGTATCCATTTGTAACTCTGAGTCCAAGGACTGTACTGTACTGTGTAATCTCTGGATTGTAAATTGACATAGTGAGAGGAGAGGAGAGGAGAGGAGAGGAGAGAAAAATAGGAGAGAAAACGAGAGGAGGGAACAAGATAGGAGGAGAGGAGTGGAGAGGAGAGTGATGGAGTGGTCATGAGATCATTGGTGTCCCGCTGAGTGTTGGTTCAGAGGGGCTGTCTTTAGAAGGCTGAGTGGGAGCCGAATGTCCCTCAAATGCCAGAAACGTCCCAGAGGACAAACCATTGAACTGTCCCGACGGGGAGAGAGGGGGCGAGAGGAGAGGACAGAGGGATGAAAGATGAGACCAGGCGACGGGGAGGAGGACGAAAAGACAGGAGAGACAAAGTTCACTTAATTGGACCTACAAGTCGATCCATTGCATTACAATGCACAGTGATGCCTTTGAACATGCTGACAAGTGAAACGTGCACGCTCGTGAGCAAACACATACACGCGCACGCGCACACACACACACACACACACACACACACACACACACACACACACACACACACACACACACACACACACACACACACACACACACACACACACACACACACAAACACAGGATTGAACATGTACAGTATGGCAATGAGATGCTACGATAAAACTCTCTCGTGGTCTGTCATAAAACTATACTGTAAGTCCTCAAAACACAATGCATAAGTATACTTTTGGGATGCACACATAACTACTGATGTGCACGCTGCAGCTGCAACACCACAAGACACAACCGTTGCCCAACACCCCATAAAAAACAAAAAACTGACAAACTGTGCAAACAAGACTAGAGCTATACCAACCGCATCATTCACAAAGTCCACTAAACAACAGCAAATATATTTGTTCACACAGAGCACTATACTACTGAGCACCAACTAACAAAGTATCAAAATATAGTTTTAAAAACCAAGTGGATGAGTTCAGAGTTCACAATGACTATAAAAGAAAATGCAATGGCGACCAATATAAAGCTCAGTGCGAATGGCACTTTACACAGTCGTCAGTCTAACAACTTAACTGTATCTTTCGTCATATGACGAGCACACGCTCGTATCTTTTGGAGGTTTCGCCCCCCCAAAACAGGGGCGACAGGGTTAAATATCGTCACGCAACAGAGGTTAATGGCACGGACTTGGGTGTGACCCCATCCTTTTGGGGGTTGAAAATAAGTATGTGTGTGTGTGTAGGAAGGAAAAGGAAGAGGAAAAGGACAAGCCGGCGTAGGTCCCCTACCTTGCACCAGGGTCCCCGTGAGGAAGCGGTAGAAATAGCGCGCCACCTTGATGAGCTGCCTCTTGCATCTGTTCCTGCACTGGCTCATCTTCAGCTCGTAGTATACACCGCTGCGAACTGTATATATACAGTATACGCTGTGTTGTGCGCTGTTGGGGTTGTGCTGTTATTGTGTTGTAGTAAAAACAAAGTGCTGTTCGGAACAAGCTCCCAGTGTAGCTACTGTAGGAGAGGGCTGTGTACAGTGTGTGTGTGTGTGTGTGTGTGTGTGTGTGTGTGTGTGTGTGTGTGTGTGTGTGTGTGTGTGTGTGCGCGCGCACACACGCGTGCGTGTCTGGTTGCACTCTCTCTCTCTGCCTCTCTTACTCTCTGTCCGTTCTTCTCAGGCTCTCCATCCTTCTTTGCCTCTTGTCCTTCAACTCCCCTCCTCTCTCTCTCTCTCTCTCTCTCTCTCTTCACTCTCTCTCTCTCTCTCGCTCTCCACCTGTGGGGCGCTGGCTGTCAATCGCCAGCGCGGCGTCTCTTCATCCTCTCTCTCTCTCTCTCTCTCTCTCTCTCCTCCTCCTCTCGCTAAGAGAAGCATGCACGCTCCGGACGCTCTCATTGGCTGAGCGGCGTACTGTATAGCGTGGCGGAAAATTCCCGGAGCGGAGTGTGCGGCGCATGCAGCGCACGCGTGTGTGTGTGTGAGAGAGAGAGAGGTTGTGTGAAGTGACAGAGAACATTGTTCTCGCCGCGCGTGGCTCCTCTCTTGTCTTTCGGATCTTATGTTTCTCCACTGAGAGCTTTAAAAAGAGTGTGTGTATATCGTTGCTGTCAGTCAGAAACCTCTTATCTCCATATCGCCGTTGTCGGGCAGAAACCTCGTATCTCCAAGTTTCAAATTTGTACGTTTTTTTCGCAAAGTAAAGCCCTGCTTCATCATACAAGGTTGACGCACAAAACTAGTGAAAACAGCAGATCTACAAGCACACAAAGCCTCGCACTTGTGTGCTTGCAGATCGTCTGTTTTCACTAGTTTAAATCATTTTTAAAATCATAAATACAAACAAACGGTTTTGGACATACAAGGTTTCCACCCGACAACGACGATATTATAACTTGTGTTTCTTTCTCATAAATTAAAGCTCTACTTGATCACACTACAGCACATCAAAAGTAGCAGATCCACATCTGCGCCTCATTTTGAGCTTGTACAGTAGGTCTGATGATCTTTTTGGATGCTTCTGAATTTGAATTGAACAGTTTTGTGAGGTTTTTCCACTCCGACCTCATTTCGGAATCATTTTGAATATTTTTTACATAAATCCTCTCTTCCGGGGGTCCCCGGGCCCCGGCACAACACATTTTCAGATGGCTCTGCAGCCAAATACATAGTCCTATATCGTCGCTGGCCGAAACCAGCCAAATCCATTTTTATTTTTGTATTTTCATAAATCAGTGCTATTGAACACCCTTTACGTCTGTGTGTTGGTTAAAAAAATATTGAACCAATGAAAAGTATTAAAAAGCGCTTCTGACAAAACCAGCCAACTCCATTGGATCCTCAAACTGTCTGCTAAACCAGCTACCTCCACCAGAGGGGATGGAGTTAGCTGCTTTTATGCTCTCCCCTGTGTGCCAGCACAGTGGTGGATAAAGTACTACTCCGTTATAAGTAAAAGTCCAGATTTCAAAATGTACTTGAGTAAAAGTATGAAAGTATTGGCATCAAAATGTAATAAAAGTAAAAGTACGATATTTGGATCCGAGATGTAGTGGAGTAGAAGTAAAGGTATTGGAAAATGGAAATACTCAAGTAAAATACAAAACTGTACTTAAGTACGGTACTAAAGTAAATGTACTTACTAGTTACTTTACACCACTGGTGCCAGAGCAGCAGCATGAATTAGCTTGGAAATCCATTGTCAGCTGTTCTTATCAATGATGGACAAAAACAATGATTTCCTGACAATGATGTCCTAAGAACATTTTGGCCAGAGATTTAATGTTTGGGAGTCCTTGGCATGAAACCTTTTGAGAACAACTGATTCAAGGTTTGTTTATTCAGAAGGTATTTGTAGAACATATTTTATACACAGTAGATATTGGGATCCCGAGAGGTATCAAACGGGGATCTGCAGCCTAATTCATATCAAACTGAGGGTCCTTGAAATAACAAAAAAAAAAAGGTTGAGATTCACTAGAGTATAGAGATGAGGAGGGGAGGGTGAATGCATAATTAATATGTTCTTGTTCCCGTGTGGTGTTAAGTACAGTAGTACATGACAGGGTACACGGTGGGAGAGAGAGGTAGGGGGAGAGTGTGTGTGTGTGTGTGTGAGGAGGAGAGAGAGAGAGAGAGGAGAGAAGAGATGAAGAGAAGAGAGAGAGGAGAGAGAGAGAGAGAGAGAGAGAGAGAGAGAGAGAGAGAGAGAAGCATATAAATGGATTATTATCCATCCATCAGTGGATGAGAAGAGGGTTTAATCCCTCTCCTCCTTCTTATCAAGATATCTCTATCTCTCTTTACACACCATCAAGAATGTCAGCACATCATTTCGAGGTACATTTTGGTTACATGTTGTGTGTTAAGCTACCCATCAGCACATACAGTAAATCAGCCCCATCTTTACTGGCTGCAATACATTTATGTTTGTCACTGGCACTGGAAGTATAATTTGAAGCAAATAATTATGTACTTTCACCCAAGAAGAATTTTCTATATATTTATGCATGCTCACGCGCAAGCACACACACACACACACACACCACACACACACACACACACACACACACACACACACACACACAAATAGTAATTGCTGTTCACAAAAGTTTTGGTCTAGATAGGTTTTACATCATGAGATTATTTTACAGTGACACACATCGGTTGAGCTTTTGTGTAAAAGCAGCATTTAACAAGAAACATGTTAACTGCATGTTGTGTCAAAGGAAAATGTGTTAATTAATTAAAAAGAAAATTAAAAGAAATGTGTTAATTGCATAATAGCCCACACAGACTGATGTTGTGCTGTGTTGAGAGTTTTTGGAAATATGATACAGAACCAAAGAACCAAGGTTGATATCAATTGTTAAAAAAAAGGGGCTAAAAAAATGGTACAGTAAGTAAGAAATCTGAGTAAGAAATCTGAGTACTTCACTGCTCATGGCTTTCTCTCAACACCTCCCCCTCCCTCCTCAGCGGCGTCAGTTCAGCAAAAGCTAAGGTATGGCAACATGACTGGTGTCTTGCACGCGCGCCTTCGCGCGCCTGCAAGACACCAGTCATGTTGCCATACCTTAGCAACAGGCATGATGATTTTTATTTCCC
>NC_137833.1:44594262-44677688 GCF_963921795.1 Nannobrachium achirus | reverse complement strand
ACATTGCGTAAGCTCGCACGCACGCACGCACGCACGCACGCACACACACACACACCTGTCTCTGACCTCAGTGTGGTTTTAAGTGCTGCTGACTCGAGCACTCTCCATCTCGTTCTTGTCGGTTTAGCTTCTTGTTTAATTGCAGCTCATTAGTCTCAAGGTTGCAGCACCAACACTTCTCCTGATGGAATGTGCATCCTGAATATAACCCCACATCGTTTAATGCAATGCAATGTGTACCACCAGGGGCGTCACAAGGGGGGGGGGGGGGGGGGGGGGGGGGGGGGGGTGGGACTGAGTTACTAGGGCCCAAGGTGGAGGGGGCCTTAATTATTTTATACTTTAGCTATTGAAAAATAGTAGATATACAAGCCTGGACCCCACTGTAGATATAGATATACAAGCTTGTAGATCTGCTGTTTATTTAAGTCGTGAAAATGTGCGCAAATCTTTGAATATATGTATTTTTTAAGCAAACATTTCCAATCAAATTTTGCTTCTGGGGGGTCCCTGGAACTAAATATTTTGAGATGAGGGTCCGTGGCCAAATACACACAATTTTGGGGGTTCTTCTCATGAAAAAGTTTGAGCACCACTGAGATAGAAACATAGGTTTTTCAAAAATAGCAGATCGATCTGCAAGCTCGCAGCGCAATGCTGTGAGCTTGTATATCTGCTATTTTTCAATAGTTAAAGCACAAAATAACGCAGAATAATGCGTTCCCAGTCTAAATGGGTTAAAACCCCCTCCCCCTATGAAGAACATTCATGGGGGGCCCGCAGTGACTCCTTGTACCCAGGGCCCAGAATTTGGTGCGACACCCCTGTGTACCACAGAGCTCTCTCTGCCTCTCTCTCTCTCTCTCTCTCTCTGTTCCCAAACACTTGCTTGCCGGAGCAAATGATCGATTTAATGATTAATGTCTTCAACTTACTCGAGTCTCATGGGGTGGTCCCTAATCTCAGTTATCTCACACGCACACGCGCACACACACGCACACACACACACACACACACACACACACACACACACACACACACACACACACACACACACACACACACACACACACACACACACACACACACACACACACACACCATGAACCTTGGCCATTCCTGTTTTGTAAACATTTTAGTTCATTTGTAATTGTAGTACTATTTCCCCAAATAAATGCGAGCGCCAACGTTGATATCAAACATGGAGCTAATAGGCTTTGTGGATCGCTGTGCCTAGGCTATCGTCTCTGTCGGGTGGAAACCTCATTATGTTACTTTTCAGGGTATAAATTAAAAAACAGCCAAAGTAGCAGAGTTCCACAAGCTCAAAACGCGACGCTTCATGCCGCGTTTCGAGCTTGATACTTTTGTGTGATGCTGTACACTACAGTATGTATAGTATAGGATATTAATTTATGAAAAAATAAACACACACATATAATTATGGAGATAAGAGTTTTCGGCCCGACAGCAATGATATGCACATAATTATGGCAGTGTGCGCCGAGCTGTGATCAGCGTAGTAGTGTGAACTGAGCTGTAACTGGCATAGCAGACCCCAAAAATGCAAGCCGCAACTATCAATATTTATAAGCAACTTTATGAAAAAACAAGCCCACAAAGCTGCTTAAAATAAGCTGACTGCAACACTGGCTCTGTGGTTTGCTGTACACATAGTAGCACGTACTCAGCTGTGATTTGGTCTACTTTTTGGGGACAAAGAGTTACAGAGTTACAGATGAACTGGTCTAGATCACTGGTTCTCAACCTTTTCAGGCCGTGGCCCCCCAATATAATCATCATATTAGGACTGGGGACCCCCCACCCTGACGAGTAATTGGAATTGTAGAAGTTGAGGCAATTCATTTAGTACTCGGTTCCAAACATAAACATTGCAAAACATTTATTTTAATTTTATGTTATTCTCCTGCCTATTGCCTTCTCCCGCCCCCTCGCATCCCTCCGGCGTAATAGAATAGTGAAACGCAACTAGATTCTGCCAAGCACCGCCCTGCCAGCGTTCGATTGGCTGAATGCAAGACTGAGAAAACAAGGAAGTATAGTTTTTGACCTGAGACGGTGGCGCGCAGTCTCAAGCGAACATGAGCCACGAAAGGCACCAACCGAGCGAGCTAAAGCGAGCGAGTTTCCGTGCCGAACGTTGCGAAGGTCGCTTTAGCCTACTCAGCACCGTTCAAATTATGTCCCGATACGGACAGAATAGTAAATGTTTGGTGGTCATTGTTTGTCCTGGGGGTGAGCGTTGCCCCAACTTGCACTCAAAGTGCCTCAAAGTGACTACTGGCCAATCACAGCTCGTCTTTTCCGGGACTTGGCACAATCTAGTCGCGTTTCACTATCACACATCCCTCCACTTCTCCTTCTTCGCCTTCTCATCCCTCCATCTCTCCTCCTCCTCCTCCTCCCAGAGAATCCCTCCATCTCTCCTCCTCTTCCTCCCTCCATCCCTCCATCTCTAGTGGCCCTCTCCGGGCCACTAACGAGGTGGCTCAGCCTGGTGTGTCAGATGGAGCCAGCTGCAGTGGTAATGTGGATCTAAATGATGTAATCAGTCCTAATAGGACGGGGGATGTATCAATCCCCCCCGCTGTCAACCATGGGGGCGGGACAAGAGGTCACCTTCATGGCCTGCTGGCGCTTTTTAGGCTAATCGCACACACACATGCTGTCCCGTAGGGCACAACAGACACTCTGTGTGTGTGTGTGTGTGTGTGTGTGTGTGTGTGTGTGTGTGTGTGTGTGTGTGTGTGTGTGTGTGTGTGTGTGTGTGTGTGTGTGTGTGTGTCAGTCATTAGTGGAAGAAGTACTGACATTCTTTTTTTTTTTTACATGAGTAAAGGTATTGGCATCAAAATGTACCGAAAGTAAAAGTAGTCATTGCGCATGAAATGTCCCATTTCACAACTTTTTTAAATGTATTACAATCTTTTGAAAATAGCAGATCTACAAGCTCACAATGCTTTACATCACGATGCGTTGTATATCTGCTATTTTCATACAGCCAGAGTATATATAAAGGGCTGAAGTGGTTACTAGGAACTCGAGATTCAAACAATTGCAGTGGAGTAAAAAGTACAATATTTGCCTCTGAGATGTGGCGGAGTAGAAGTAAAAGTACTGAACATTGGAAATACGCAAGTAAGACACCTCAAATGCTACTTGAGTAATAGGGGAATGTAACAATATAGTAACTGAATCGAAAAATCTATTTTAATTTGCAATGATCTACTATATCATTTGCAAAAGCAAAATATCATACCGTTTTGGCTTTGTATCGTATCTTATTGTTTTAAAAATGCGGTAATCGGTATCGAATCGCTTTGCAATGCAAATAATGTATGGATGTATTGTATGGAAACTAAGTATTTGTGCCTTGTATTTAGCAATTCTAAGGCGCTCTACAGACGGACAGCGGTTTGCCGCCGGGGGCTCCCGCTTGGATCTGCGAGGACCGCGCCGCGGTGATACACTAACACACTCGCTCTTTGAGTAAACGCTGCGCGGTATTTCACAAAGATGAACACAATCCATCTCTCACCGCCCGCGTACGCATGCACAAACGAGCACGCTCGCGGGGATTTTCACGGGACTGCGCCCGCTCGCCTCGCCGCCTCTAAACTTCGCTGCGCGGACGAAAATAGCCGCCGCCGCCTCTCATTGAAAATGAATTACTAGCAGGCGGTGACCGCGTACCGTCTGGAATCCCCTTAAGAGGGAAAATGAAAAAGTCTAATTACCTTTCCATTCCATATAGCTACTCTTGGTCTATGAAATATAATGTCCATGTATTTGCTATATAATCACAGCGTTTACTTCCATAATAATAGATTTTTTACACGTTTTACAGATTTCATTTATTTGCCAAATAGTTAATATATCGATTTTAAATCATTAAATTAATCGTGTCGTATCGCCATGAATGAACCAATATTGCCCATGTATCGTATTGTTAACCATGTATCATGATGTGTATCGTATCGCTGTTAAAATGTATCGTTACACCCCCCCCTATTAAGTACAGTACTTAAGTACATGTACTTGGTTACTTTAAACCACTGTTTGGGTTCAAGACCACAGCATCCTGGCTTTGATCACAAGAAGTAACACTTCAGCACTATATGAGCATCAGCTCATGCTAATGTAATCCACAGCAATACACCCCGAGCATTATATAGCCTTCTTAAGAAGCTCCCCTCCTCTCCTCTCCTCTCCCCGACTGTCTACTGAATATGTCTAAGAGGCTGCTTGCTGCTGCAACTTTCTGCCTCTTTCTCCGGTGGCTCACTTTGCACTCTCACCCCGGACACACGAGTGTGGGTGTGTGTGCTGTGCGCAGTGCGTGCGTGATATGAAATGTCTGGCATTATTTCCGCGCACGCACACACACACACACACACGCGCGCACACACACGCACACACACTCTATACAGAGGCTGCCAGCCTTACAGGGTTGGTGTTGGAGTGGGGTTTACACATGCAGGAGAGCCCGTTTCACCAACATGCAGTTTGTCTCAGAGGCCTTCTGCTTGACCTGTGGATTTGTTGCCTTCTTCCAGAGCTCAACCATGTCCTGACTGCAATGACCATGTGAGGTCACCATCTGCCTGTAAATGTATGGGTGGTCGGGCGCCTTAGCCGCCCCGGCAAAGAAGACGTGAACCCTGTGTGTGTGTGTGTGTGTGTGTGTGTGTGTGTGTGTTGTGTGTGTGTGTGTGTGTGTGTGTGTGTGTGTGTGTGTGTGTGTGTGTGTGTGTGTGTGTGTGTTTGTTTTCTATAAGGGCGTATTGGATCTGCGGTTCTGGACAACTGGACATCCAAACTACTCTGAAGGTTGAAGCTCGGGCAGTAAAATCACGACGCATAAAAGAGAGACATTTGATTGGCTCTACACGGCCTCATGGGAAATCAGAGGGTGGGCAGGTATGGATCGGTGAAAGGGGGTAGGAGGAGGCGAGGGAAGGCTGCATAACTTTACTCCCCAAGTTAACGTTCACTTTGTTTCCTCCTGTCTTGTCTTGTCTGTCTTTCATTCCGTCTTTCTTGTTTTCTTTCCCTTTCTTTCTCTCTCCGTCTGTCTTAATTTCATTCCGAACATATTCAAATCGATCTGTCGGGTGGAAACCTCGTCATGTCCAAAACTCTGGTCTGGTCTGTGTGATCTTAATGACATTGAAAATGAAATGCATTTTGTTTTCTATAGCCCGTTTTACAATTCTATTAGGCAAGGCCTTTTTAATAAGGTAGATCCAAATTATGAGTTTGTGTGGTTGGATGACTCGGAGAAGCTAAAACGACTCTTTGAACATGATATTTATTATTTTGCTTCATTTCTTGAGGAGGCTTGGTCAATGAGAAGGAGGGCCATTTACATGTAAAATAGTATTGTCTTGTTTGTTCTTATTTTGTTCATGTGTTTACTGTATGTATATTTAGTTATTGGATATGTTATAAGATGGGATATCAACGGGAGGTTCTTCTGTTCCGTCTTTCTCAGTTTCTTTATCTGTCTACCTACCTCTCGCTTGCTCTCAGAGGTAGTTTATTTTTCTTCTCTACCGTCTCCTCTCTCGGCTGTTTCTTTTGGGAGTGTCTCTCTCTCAGACCAGAAATCAGAACTCTCTTTCACTTATTCTGTCCCATCTCCGTGTGCGCGGTGTGTGCCTCTCTCTCTCTCTCTCTCTCTCTCTCTCTCTCTCTCTCTCTCTCTCTCTCTCTCTCTCTCTCTCTCTCTCTCTCTCTCTCTCTCTCTCTCTCTCTCTCTCCTCTCTCTCTCTCTCTCTCTCTCTCTCTCTCTCGTTAAATCATAAGCGAGTGAAACCACAGCCTACTGTGAAACTGGTACAAAAACAAACAGTGGGAAATGAAATGTACCACAAATATATTGACTGGACCCCCATATCAAGGTGTTTCCTGTTCACCAGTGTTGCCATGTCTGCTTATTATAAGCAACTTTGGGCTTGTTTTCCTGTAAAGCTGCTTGTAAATATTGGTAGTTTGCAGGTTGCATTTTGTTGGGCTTGTTTCTAAAGTGTAGTTGGGCTTTGCCTCCTAATGCTGTTTAAACCAGCTAGTGGTTTGCAAACAATTTCACATCAAGGACACCCAGATTAATACCGTTGTTTCCTGTTGAGATTGAAACATTTCCTGGGGCAAGCTGCCCAGGTCACACGGGTCTTCTTATTTTTTCACTCTCAAAAAGCACCTGCATTGTAGTGCATTTGAAACTACATTGCAGTGCACATCATGGGGTGATCACTGCTTGCCTAGAGAGGATTGTATTATTTTTTTATTTTTGTTTATTTTCTGTTTATTTCGTTGCTGAGTGAGGTCAGCAGACAAAGTGAAGTGAGTGAGATGTAAAAAAAAACTGGGTGAAATGTGCCAATTTCATCAGTATGTAATTGTCCACGGACCCCCATCTCAAAGTATTTTGTGCCAGGGACTTGCCTGGGTTTTTCTCAATATCTATATCTATATATATATACATTTTATTAAATAACAGAGCTACGAATCGGAATGCGAAAATGAATGAATTCGAATATGAGGTTAATGGGACTGAAAGACATGAGTCATGATGCTGTGGACGAGAGCTGCTACAACTGTCACATCATCAGACACGCTGGCATGCCGTGCTGTCACATGCCATGTGCTCCCGATGCATATCTAACCTGTCATCTGTCGAGTAACCTCACGTTTATTCAGCGACATTCTATGCGACAGCCGTCAGATTCAATTATGCAGGACAATAGGAAGGCAAAGATCAAACATGACGATATATGTCGAGATGCGAACATATTCCAATCGATCTGTTGGGTGGAAACCTCGTCATGTCCAAAACTCATACTTTTCAAAAGCAGCAAAAGTAGCAGATCTACAAGCTCGAATGCAGATCTGCAACTTGTGATGCTTTTGTGTGGCACTGTAAGAACAAGTAGGGGGTCAATTTATGAAAAAAAAAGGTGGAATATGGAGATGTTTGAGATAACAACATTAGTAAGGAATACGAGCAGGAACCGCAACATGCAAATACCATTATTTACAAGCAGTTTAACAGAAAAACTAACCCAAAGTCGCTTAATATAAGCAGAGAGAAGAAGTGCAACATCCCGATATGTAATAGATAGCAGTGTGGTGTTGATGCTACTGGAAATGCCGCGCGGAACCATAATACAACTGTAATGCTGAATGAATGCTCTCACACACACACACACACACACACACACACACACACACACACACACACACACACACACACACACACACACACACACACACACACACACACACACACACACACACACACACACACACACACACACACACACACACACACGACAAAATATGAAACAGTCTTTTCCCAGATAATTAATTAGGACAATATACGGATAGGGAGTATAGCGGGGGAAGACGTACTCAATAAAGCCCTTTGTATTGAATTGAATTGAACTGAGAGAAGCAGAAGAGAAAACTGCGGTCGCAAACAGAAGCATAAATGCATGGAATGAATTATAGGAGTGCAAATAGTCTGCACTGTCTCATTCTCTGTCTCCCCTTCAAACGGTCTTTGACGTGTCGGTCTGTCTGTCGCTCTAGTTAGTCACAATAGCATCTGCTAACAGACAATGGGATTGTTTCATCTTCCTTATTTATTCACTGCAGAGACTGCAGAGACAGAAAGTTAGGAAATAACTCATCCATGCGTGTGCACGCACACACACACACACACACACACACACGCCCGAGCGCAGCATCTTTATGTCAGTGATTCCCCTTTCACTGCTGATGCGCGAGCAAAGATTAGCATAAAAACAGGACAGTCGGTACATCGTCGCAGTCGGGCAGAAACCTCTTGTCTCTACATTCTAACTTTTGTTTTTTCCATGAAGTGAACACGGCCACACAAAACTATCCACAAATTCTAAGCATGGCGCGAAGCAACAGGGTTTTTTAACACGTTATTCCAACCAGTTCCTTTCCCCTCCATTAGGCGCCCTGGCTGGCCAGGGGGAGGCATTATAGAGACCAGGATTACTGTATGTTTTTGTGAGGGTACCTACCCTAAGAGACACGGGGAGAGCATGCAAACTCCACACAGAAAGGCCCTTTCGCCAACCCCACCTATAGGGTATGGGCACTGATGACGTGGAGGAGAGAACACGCCCCTAGCGCCCACAGCATCCCCCGTCGGGAATCGAACCCAGGACCTTCGAGCTGTAAGACGACAGCGCTACTGACTGCGCTACCGTGCCCCTGGGCAACATGTTTTTCAGCTTGTTGAACTGTTACTTTATTTGAAAAGTAACAGTTATGGACATACAGGAGGTTTCCACCCGACAGAGACGCCTATTGTTTACCGAGGCCTGCAGGTGGAAACCAAACACAGTGACAATGTCCTAAACTAGGATGGATGGACGTTTGGAAATTGGAAGCACTGGCTGGAGCTCAAGCGCTGCTGAGGTGACACGTCTCTGCCATCGGGGACAGATGACCACAGCACAGGTCACTGGATGAAGCCACTCGACACACACACACAGAATACCAACTCCCCTTCAGCTGCCCAAAGAACCATTCACATTATACACAGGTCTGTGCAATGAAATATTGGTGCAGCAACAGCAGACTCTGGCTGAAGTAGGGTAACATGAAGATAAATGTGTGGGTAGGGATCATAGACTGTAAAAAATATGGACAGGGGAAAGTCATTGGTTTCTATGCTGCGAAAATGATGTTTTTTGGCCCTTGTACGGGTGCCACCATCATTGTAGAAATCAACGTTCATTGGTAGAAATGGTACCATCTTGAATGCTATTGGCTGCCAACGGTCACGTGCAACCGCAGGGATACTTGGAGAATGTGATGTTGAGCTTGCCGAAAATAAAGCACACAAAGAAGAACCATCACAAGCCTATGATCACAAGCCCCTCCAGCAGCATACCTTGCTTTAACATCAATTATAACATAAATTGGACCATATTTTCACAAAACGCATATCATGGTGATTGAAACGCAATGCGCAATGCGACGTGTTGTGAGCTTGTAGATCTGCTATTTTTTGGCAAACATTCCACCCAAGGATAATGGATTTTGATTAGTGGGATAATATCGTAAATCACGATTTCTTTTGTCACAAAAATCGTGATATGAAATTTCATATCGTCCCATATGTGTTTTTCTAGTTCTGGAAAGCGTGTGAGACCAGCTATTTTCAGTATGCAATCAAGTCATCCAGGCCGTGCCAAAATAGGTTTTTGTGAATTATGACTACAACTAGATTAAAAAAATATTTTCAGATGATTAAAATATGTCTAAAACTAAGTAACATTTAATACTAAAGACTATGACTAAACGAAACAAAGAAATACTGTCAAAATTAACACTGCAGCAAACATATTGGTGAATAAAGGATATGATACAGTACAGTCTATCGCAGTGATGGCATCCTTTCTGATATGATATGCATCAACAGTCCAGAACGGTCTTGTCTTTCATCATCAGAGCTCACAAAAAAGACGTGGGAGATTTGCTCAATATGGCACGGAGAAGAAAAAAAAACATTTGAGCTTCGATGAGAGAGAATGTGGCTGCTAATTTATTGATGCTCTGCATGGGAGTACCTGTGATTTGATCCTTTTCTCTTCTTTTCCTTTGAAGTTTGGAAAGTCCATAAAACTACACAACTTTATGTAACATGATTGAAAAACCCACTTTCCATTTTCAAAAATTGATGGGTGTGAATGGAATATCCAGAGTGGTTTTCAGGGAACGTGAAGTGTCGCTGTGCGTGTGTGTCTGTGTGCACGAGCGTGTCTGTGTGCGCGCGCGTGTCTGTGTGTGCATCCGCGCACGAATGCTATCAGTGCCCCGAGAGGACAGGCAAAGACAGTTCTCACAACACAAAGAGACTCATAGTGACCAACTTAAACCTGTGTGTGTGTGTGTGTGTGTGTGTGTGTGTGTGTGTGTGTGTGTCTCCTTTATAAATGCAGAATGAAGTTTCTATTACTTCCGATGTCCTCAGGGAGAGATTAGCTCTATCCACAAAGACATACACAGCAGAAGCAGCACACACTCTGTCTCGTGCCCACATGCCCTTGGCGCGCACACACACACACACACACACACACACAAACAAAACCTGGCATAAAATACGAGGGGGCAAAAGCAAAAGAATGACAAGTGATGACAATTCAGCATGGAAAAAAAGAAGGGAGAGAGAAATAGAACGAGATAGAACAAGAGAAAGAGAATAAAAGACGGAGAGTGTGAAACATACAGTGAGGGAACATGCATGTGTCACGCCTCTGACAACAAGCCATTACTGACCGTAAAGGATAATGGCATCTTGCAGACAACTACTATATATCTGGCATGACAAACAGCAGCACAAGCACACTCTCGCAAACAAACACACGCACGCACGCACGCACGCACGCACGCACGCACGCCAAAACACAAGCGGTGAGGCAAAGAATTCACTTCTCCAGCAGATGTTCATTCTGTGTCTGTCATCAGCAGCGTAGAATAAGCACAGACAGACAGACAGAGAGCTGTTCAATTGAAGCAGTGCCTTCAGATGTATCAACACACGTGATTCGAGAGAGAGAGAGAGAGAGAGAGAGAGAGAGAGAGATAGAGAGAGAGAGAGTGCTCTGTTTACACATTCCTCTATTCCCTTTTTCATTGTACATTTCTTAAAAAGGTCCCTCAACAACCTACTGTGAAGAGAAAAGCGTCAGTGAGCGAAAGGGAGGGTTGTCTTCGTTCTCTGCCTTTCTCAGCTCTTCAAAAAACATCCACTTCCAATGAGGGAAGGCCTCTAAAGATATGCTATAATATAGTCTCCAAAACCTTCCTTCCTTTATCATTTTAAAAACGTTTTAAAATAGTGAAAAAGGCACATAACGCCTCGCAATATTTCACAACTTTTGTGTGACACTTTAGTATGATGAAGTAGGGCTTTCATTTACGAAGAAACACACATTTGAAACTTGGAGATACCAGGTTTCTGCACGACAACGACGATATACAGTACTGAATTGTGATTCATACTCCATTGTACGAGGGTGTCGTGTGCCAAAACGTCTTCTTTAGAATCCGTCTTGTTATTTTGGCCGATTCAAATCCCCGACAGTGTTTGAGACCCTGTCCTTTTTTAACCTTCAGGTTCTCTTCGTAGTAATCAGGCCGCGAGCCACAGAGCGTGACGCACAACGACACACAGTGCCTGGCAAAATAAATAATAATGCATGCAAATAACTGGCGGACAGATTGTGGGAGCAGTGCATGAGTCCATAACATGGCAGGAGATTACAAGGAAGGATGTTATGCCCTCTGAGCAAACAAAACCTTCTTCTCCTGTGTGCCGGTGGCAGGGACGTGCTGGGCCCCTGATTCAGCCCGGGAAAAAGAGTTGGAGAGGCCCTCATTTTTTTCCTTTATTTTTTTAGTTATATTTCGTCGTTGTCGGGTGGAAACCTTGTATGTCCAAAACCGTTTGTTTTGTATTTATCATTTTAAAAATGATTTAAACTAGTGAAAACAGCCGATCTACAAGCACACAACGCCTCGCGTTGCGAGGCGTTGTGTGCTTGTAGATCTGCTGTTTTCACTACTTTTGTGCAATGGCCTTGTATGATGAAGAAGGGCTTTGCTTTGCGAAAAAATGTATAAATTTGAAACTTGGAGATACGAGGTTTCTGCCCGACAGTGACGATTTACTTTGTTGGCCGCCCAGCCCCCAAAATGGAACGAAGGCCGACATTTTATTTTTATTTTTTCCTAATGGCCGGCCTGGACCGGCCGGGAATGAACCGGCCGTTCGGGAGTTGTCCCGCTTTTCCCAATGGACAGCACGTCCCTGGCCGGTGGACTGTGTGTGTGTGTGTGTGTGTGTGTGTGTGTGTGTGTGTGTGTGTGTGTGTGTGTGTGTGTGAGTGTGTGTGTGTGTGTGTGTGCGTGCGTGTGCATGCATGTGTGACAGGACATTTACTCAAGTGCTGTACTTTTGAGGTAGTTTTACTTTACCGGTTCACTAACCATTTTCGATATTTTTACTTCTAAATATTGTACTTTCACTCTGTTAAATGTATCTGAAAACGTAGTTACTAGTTACTTTGCCAATTCCGATTATTATTACAAATCATACATTAACCACTTCAGCATTTTATATACTTCAGCTGTTTGAAAATAGCCGTATCTACAAACTCACAAAGCGCAGCATTGTGAGCTTGTACAGTAGATCTGCTATTTTCAAAAGATTTCTATACATTTTGAAAATTTGAAATGGGACATTCTGTGTAATGCATACTTTTACTTTTGGTACTTTATAAAGTAGCCTATCCACAACTTTCCAACATCCCATAGTGCATTGCGCAGACGTTGGAAGGAGCTTCCGGCGCCGCAGCCGAGTGTGATCTACAAGCTCACAGCGGCTGGATCTGCGACGCGACGTGAGCTTGTATGTCTGCTGTTAACCGGAAGTGTGGTGCAAAAAAATCTCCAGTAAATTCCTGCGGAAAGAGGTGAATATTTTGATGCCAATACAAATGCCATTTGATTACCAGATTTTTTGCAGTTGCAGTTTCGATACTTTTAATTGAGTAAAAAGTAGTACGTTTTTACACCACTGGTGTGTGTGTGTGTGTGTGTGTGTGTGCTTATTTCCAGCACGCGGCGACGAGTGCATAAATGTATTATGACTGCACGCTACGCAAAGGCACCGAGCGAGGGCCAGCGAGAGGAACCAAGAGGGAATAGAATATACTGCTCGTCTATACAAAGCCCAGGGTTGTTAGGGTTACTTTTAAAAAGGAATCCCCTACAGTTACAAGTTACTTGCAAAGATAATGTAGTCAGTAACGTAATCTGATTATCACAATTTAAAAAGTAACTACTAGTTACTTTCAGTTACTTTTGGATTACTGTTTAGCAAAACTCGCTTTAATTAAATAAAACAAGTTTTACCATTGATAACTAGACAAGAATATTGAGCCAATGAAATTAGGAAAAGGACAACAGAATTTTACCTAAGCGAAGTGGCAGTACTTTACGCTGATTCGACTTGATTATTTTATTGCTTGGCGTTGTAACTTATTTGTAAAATTGATGAGGGCAAGGGGAGAATGTAATCCAGCATGTAACCCCCATCATTCAGATCCGTTACTGTAATCCAGATTACACATTTTAAAATGTAACCTGAGACTTTACAAGTTACCTGTTTTTTGTAATCTGATTACGTAATCCCGTTACATGTAATCCGTTACTTAACAACCCTGACAAAGCCACAACATGCACAAGCTGTGTGTCTTTCATGAACCTACTGTATGGGCGGCTGTCAAAGCTCCGCGACGCACGGCTACTTAAAAATTTGCACATGTGCACTTTTAGCTGACGCGCGGAGAAAAAACCAAAACGCACACTCAACGTGTCGCGTTTTAGGCACAGCATACCAGAGTTATTGTTTTGAAATATTCATTAGCTTTGGTTTCTGAGTTCGAGTTCAGTTTAGTTTGAGTTTAGTTTTAAGAGTCCATAAGTGGCTTTGGTTTTGGAATTGATGGAATTGATTGAATTACAATAAGCAGACGTGGTATCTATCTGACTTAGATGTCCTTTAACTATAGAGTAAATCCAGGTGTTTTCATTCGATGGCCAATGGTCGAATGTAAGTAACTAAGTACATTTACTTACTGTAAGTACAATTTTTTGGTATTTTTACTTTACTGGAGTATTTTGAATACTTTTACTTCTACTCCACTACTTCTCGGTTCCAAATATTGTACTTTTACTCCACTACATTTATTTGAAAACTTTAGTTACTAGTTACTTTATAGATTAGTACAGTATTACAAAACATACTATACAGTAAATCGTGTGAGCTTATAGATCTGCTATTTAAAAAATTGTCTTTATACAATTTACACATTTGAAAACTTGTGAAATGGGACATTCTGTACATTCTACTTTTGATACTTTAAGTGCATTTTGATACCAACACTTTTGTGGTTTTACTCAAAAACATTTTGAATTCCTGACTTTTACTTGTAACATATACGTTGTAAAGTACTTCTACTGTGCAATATTGATAACTTGATTTAAAGGACAACCTTTTTTTTTTACAATACGGGTTCATATTTTAGATTGTAATTAGGGAAAAGAAAAGGTTTACCGTGCTAAAATGTGGGGGCATCCGTACGCATGGGGGCATGCGTACAAGTGGCTAAACATGTCTTTTTAGACACAATAAGCCAGCAATTTCTTTATTACTATTTACAGTAACACTACTAGCCCCCATAAGTCACATCCAACCATGAAAGGTTGCATTGTTGGTTTATTCTGTGTAAAATGACATATTTAGTACTTGTATGCATGCCCCCAGCCACTGAAATAAAAATCTCTAAAACAATAGAAAGAAGTAAATTAAATCATTTTAACACTCATCTTTTATATTCTTTAATTACAATCTAAAATATGAACCCTTGTTGTAAAAACTAAAGTTGTCCTCTAAGTAAAACATGAGAGTACTTTTCCCACCACTGTCAACGGCCTCCTGCTGACACAGCAGACAGACTGCAGAACCCCCACACAACAACATCCCTGCAGGTGTTCCATCACACAGCTCCCTGCAGCAGCTGTGTGCAATTTATTTCACCCAGGGTTCCTTGTGGAGGACTGGGGTGGTTCTACAATGTACGCATTTAGCAGACACTCTTAATCCAGAGCGACTTACAATAAGCAAGGAGAGCACAAGGTGATACGTGTTAATGATCTGCTCAGTCAGGTTCAGGCCGCTTCTCACAGTTCTCAGCAGATGCTCTGGTTCTATCTATCTACAAGATCTATCTATATATAGTTTTTG
Source organism: Nannobrachium achirus (assembly GCF_963921795.1). Classification (NCBI taxonomy): domain Eukaryota; kingdom Metazoa; phylum Chordata; class Actinopteri; order Myctophiformes; family Myctophidae; genus Nannobrachium; species Nannobrachium achirus. Next base: position 44,662,810 of record NC_137833.1, on the reverse strand, counting down.
GCATCTGCCACTTGAATTAAGGTTTATTGTTTATTTAAAGGAGTAGTTCACCCCCAAAATGACTTTTATTCAATTGATTATTCACCCCATGGAGACTTGAGTTCAATAATATTTTTTAGTTTTTTGTCACATTCACTAAGACAAAAATGTGATTACAATAAATGTACCCCAATTCATTCCAGACGGGGACCCAAATGGATTCTGATCCCCATTCGGAATCAATGGGGGTAAATTTACTCTAATAACATTTTTGTCTTAGGAATGCGACAAAAACCAAAAAATATCATTGAACTCAAGTCTCCATGCTGTGAGTAATCAATAGAAGAAAAGTCATTTTGGGGGTGAACTACTCCTTTAAGATTCCCATTAGTCACAGCAGTGACTATTCTTCCTGTGGTCAAATTACAAAATTACAGTAAAATTTAAAATAAAATAGCAATTCAATGACTACATACACATTTACATTACATACGATAGAAAACAAAAGAATACAAATTATTTATTCTTATTATTTGGTGCCCGTCATGTTGGACTATGCAAGGCAGGGGCGTCCTCTTCCCTGAGCCAAGCCTAAACCTGACCGCAAGGTGACTTGATTGTGCCTGTCAGGTAGCTTCTATAGTAGTAGTGTTGCGCACAAACCCCAGTATCATTAAAAAGGTATATCAAAAGAAAATCCTACGAATTCCATTTCTCCCCTCAATTTTCCATTCCAAGTGCATTTGTCTTATTTGTAACGCCAGCACCGCTATTCTAAAGCCCCCCCAGGTACATTTTAAAAGTTTTTTCAGCAATGGGATAATACTTTTTTGAGTTGGTATACTGTTACGTTGAGCTGGTTATTTTAAAAGTAGAGTTCTCAAGTCTAAAAAGTGTGGGCACCCGCTGTGGAGTCACACCTCAATGCCGCTGCCATGTCTGGCTGAAATGAAAACCCAGTGTGTGTCTCTCACAAGAAAGATAAAAAAGACAGGCCTGATTTATATTAAGTTGCGTGTCGGTGTCATGCACTGAAAATAGCTTGTAGATCTGCTTTTAACGGCTTTAGGGTTGAGGTCAAGCATTTTTAAATAGCACTCATAAAATCGATGTCCTAAAACGTTTATGTCCTCATAAGTATTGAAATGCGTGCACGCGTGTGCGTGTGCGCTCGCGTGCGCACGCAGCCTGTCCACCTGTTATTGGAAGGCTGTCGTCTTGTTCATTGCACCCTCACTCGTCACATAAGGTTAATTGTTGAGATGACCTTCTGCCGAACCAACACCTCAGAGACAGACACACACACACACACACACACACACACACACACACACACACACACACACACACACACACACACACACACACACACACACACACACACACACACACACACACACACACAGGGGAAGAAGGCTTTGTTAGCTCAGAGGGTACAACATCCTCATAATCTCCTGCCATGTTATGGACTCATGAAATGCTCCCGCAATCTGTCCGCCATATTTGCATTCATTAATTTTTTTCAGTTTGCAAGAGGCCGCGTGTCCGTCGTCTGTGAGTCACGATCTGCGACTTTTTAAAGGGCTCGTGGCCTGATTTCTACGCAGAGAGCCTGAACATTAACGGGGTAGTTCACCCCCAAAATGACTTTTTGTTCCTATCGATTACTCACCCCGCGGAGACATCACGGTGGCGCTACCCGGCGAGCGCTCGCCTACCTCGCTTCCTCCTTTACTGGCCAACCGCGGGGCTCCTCGCGTCCAAATAAAAAGAGAGCGAGTTCAATTGTCGCCAATGGAAGATCTCCCCCGCGGTGGTTTCTTTCCAATCGGAACGCCTCCCGTCGCACGTCCATGTGTCTGCCAATAAAATCGCCGGACTCCTTTTTCATTTCTCCTCCCCTCCCCTCCCTCCCCCGATCAAAACACAACGTCCCTCGCGGGATTCCAACCAATCACGCGCCGTCTTTTTGGGTCGCTGTTCCGGTCTGGGGCCAGAGCGGATATGGAAACGCTACTTGCTTTAACGTGGGTTTACACATTACCGGATACAGTAGGCGGGCTCTAGACAGCATCTGAGCACAGAGCAGCAAATAGAAACCACACGAGATGGCTATGAACAGCTGTAGAGTGAAGTGAGCCACATTCTCTTAATGCAGCGTCCGACGTTGTCACGTTTAAAAACAAACAATTGTCACTTAGAGACCTTTGGATGCAATGGACACTTGGACACTCGCTTTGTTATCCTAACACTCAAGGTAAGTTTCGTGACTTCTACAAATTACTATGGTAATGGTCTGGTCATCTGCATGAAATGCATTACCATACATACAATAACATTCTTCGAGTAGGCAATAGGCATGGTGATGGTGTCTGCTACTGTCTTTCATTTGATCCATGGCTGGCCAATACTATCTAGTTAATGCTTTATTTGTAAAGACATTTTAATATAGGCCTATCCTATGGATTACATAGCTAAGTTACTGTCCTGCTATTGCAATATTAGGCTATTATTATGTAGCCTATATATATTTTTTAAGGTATTGTCAGTGTCATTGAAACATTAAGATAAGGAGTCATATAGTATGTTAATGAAAGTGAAAATGAGAAAACTACATTTGGCTCATCAACAAAGCATAACAAACAAATTAGTGGTTTATAGATCTATGTGTTTCTCTTATACATTTAGTACAAAAGGACCCACATGTAAACAAGCCATTGTGCTTTCTTGGGTTTAAATCCTATTAGTAGACATTGTATCTGATTCTGAACTGTACTGTGCTTTTCCTTTGTGAACTGCTAACAAAGTAACTATTCAATCAAAACCATAAAGACACTCAGAGTTAAGGGTCTGTGCAAATAAAACATTTGAGAACCAGTATATCAGTGTCATACATATTCTGACGAAAACCTGTATGGAGACTTGACATTCTGTAATTGGATCTTATGATCAAAATAAGAACATTATAATAGTGTGTAAATCTGTGCCACATACAAATGTCTGTGTACAGACATAGATGGCCCCTTCACGATGGCTGCTAAAAAAAGATAATGCCATGGTGGGATCTGATGTGTGATGGGCATACTGTATTATCACATAGGCAAACATAAACTGTCACCTGTGTGACACTGAATTTGTATTGATTATACATATTTCTCTCTATTTCTCCTTTGCTGTCTCCCAGACCTCAGCTGTTCTCTCTGCACCTCTTCACCAAAGGCGAAGCGCCTCCACGGCCAGATTCAACAAGCGGACAGTGCAGGCAAATTCATGCAGAAAGTGGCCAGTTCAGAACACAGGAAACAGGACATAATACTGTACACTGCCCAAAAATACAGACACCATATCAAAAGAGGAGTGGCTAGCAGACAACAAAAAATAAATGAGCAGATGTTTGCCTCTCCCTTACTTAAATTTGTGATGTAGTTGAGACTTTTTTTATTATTCTTGTGCAAAGTGTGATGCCACCAGAGCCATCAACATATTGTCGCTGTCGGGCAGAAACCATGTCCCATTCCTTTTATTTTATTGTAAATGAATGCCCTACTTTATCATACACGAGTGTTGCATAAAAGTAGTGAAAATAGCAGATCTACAAGCCCACAACACATCAAAGTGTTGTCAGCTTGTAGATCGTCTATTTTCACCATGTTAGCAGATATATAGGCCCACAAGATGCTGACGTGTTGTCAGCTTGTAGATCAGTTATTTTCACTATTTTAGATACTTTTTAAATAGTGATAAGAAATAAGTGATAAGTGACGTTTTGGACATACAGGGTTTCCACCCAAGAGTGATGATGTATTCATATATGTTTGTTGTCGCCATGTTTATGTTGTATGTGGGATTAATACCCTGTTGTATTTGAATTAAAATTATATTTACCTTTCATGCAGTTGCATTTTTTTACTTAATGAAATATGTTATGCTTTTACATCAATGGTTGACTTTGTTGATCCCCATTGGAAATAAGTCCAGATGTCATAATATTGTTGATGTTTGTTTGTTGTAACTCATACAGAGTACGATTTTAAAAGAAATGTCAGCAGCATTAGTTAGAATGAATGAAATACAAAGTGAATTTGTTCCAAACCAAGATGAAATAAATACTGATCTGCATTTGCAGTGGATCTCTGAATAAGAGAACATAATTATTATGTTATATAATTATATAAAATAATAATAATTATAAGTATAACAATACATAAAATGTACAGTGAATATATAAATGCATATATACTGTGTACATCTATCACCAGTGAATATAAATAGATGTACAATACATCTATGAATGAAGTACAGTCTCACAAGGGTTATACTTAACAGGCATCTGTCAATATGTGCCAATGTATCGTAGGCCTACATGTTATATTGTAGTAATACAATAGTACAAATAGGTTAGATGATGGTGAGAAAATTGATTTTGTGGTCCATTTAGAGATGGTTAAAACAATGAGGACGTTTCTTTCATTCATTGAGTTCTATTTTTGCATGGCGTACGTGGGAATCGAACACCTGACCCGGCGTAGGTGGGAATCAAACCCACGACCTTCGGATCCTCACCAACCATACCTAAAATCGACAAAAGTCACAATTTTCATGAATCTATCATATATACTCATAAACCACTTGGACAGATCACTGGGGAGATGCACACGAACACTGGCCTGTTGCATTTTTCATCCCTTCCACGCTCGTTTTCTCTTTCTTTCTCTCTTTCTCCTCTTTTTTCCTTCTTCCCCCTTCTCCCCCTCTCCCCTTCCATTTTTTTCCCCCTTCCCCCCCTAGGTAGGCAATTGTTCCCCAGCCCTGGCGCAGTCAGTAGTGCTGTCGCCTCACAGCTAGAAGGTCCTGGGTTCGATTCCCGCCGGGGGACACTGTGGGTGCTGGGGGCGTGTTCCCTCATCCGCGTCATCAGTGCCCACACCCTAGGTGGGGTTGGCAAAAGGGCCTTTCTGTGTGGAGTTTGCATGTTCTCCCCGTGTCTCCTAGGGTAGATACCCTCACAAAAACATGCAGTAATCCTGGTCTCTATAAAGCCTCCCCCTGGCCAGCCGGGGCGCCTGATGGAGGGGAATGGAACTGGTTGGAATAACGTGTTCCTTCCACGCGCTACGTCCAACCGGGGAAGCTCCCCCTGTCAGGTGATAAGAAGCGGCTTGCTCACTCCTCATGCATTGAAGGAAGCATGAGCTCAGTTCGGGGCCCTCCCCAGGTTGGCAGAGGGAGAGTAGAGCCCAGGATCACAGCTTAGGCAATTGGCACCGGGTGAAAAAATGGGTTACAAAAATCGTGGGATAAAAATTTAAAAAAAAAAAAAAAAAAAAGTAAAAATCAAACCTCGGTTCGAAGTGGAGCGGTGAATCTGAGCAGCTATACCCTGTGTGTGTTGCTAAATGCCTAAACTGTAAACTGTAAACTGTGCCTGTGAGTGAGTGGTGAGTGTGCCTGGCCTGCACAAAACAGCGCCCCTCCTTTAACTAGTGTGTTGTGTGTGGCCACTCAAGGTATTGCCAGGCTACGGACACGGCCAGCCAGCCAGCCACCCAGCCACCCAGCCACCCAGCCAGGGACATACCCACGGACATACCTGTCTATTGGGAGTGTTTTCACCGCTCCAAAAAAAAGGGGGAAAAAAAGTACATTACTTGAATAAAGTGGTTACTTTGCTGTAGGGATTGGACGTTAAGCGATATTATCGTTTATCGTGATAAAAAAAAATCTACAAGCTCACAACGCGTTGTGAGCTTGTAGATCTGCTATTTTTTGGCAAATCATGTTCCGCCCCAGGATAATGGATTTTGATTAGCGCGATAATATCGTAAATCGCGATTTCTTTGGTCACAATAATCGTGATATGAAATGTTCATATCCCTACTTTGCAGCACTGAAGCCCCTACAAAGTGACCTTGACTCATAAGGAAGTGGTCGAAAGCACAGCCTCTGGGCACCGGGCCCAGCTAGAGAGAGAGAGAGCCATGGAGGTTTCCAGGCTCTCAACAGGAGACCCCACACGCACCAGCTGCTATGAGAGGAAAACCCTGCGAGCCTGATTCATAAACTTTCTGCAACAGATAAACAACATTGCACCAGTGTTGTACCCGAACGCGTTCAAAGAACGATCGTTCATGAACACGTTCATATTTTGGGCGAACGTGAACTGAACGTAATTGTTTTCGCTTGATGAACGATATTGTCGAACGCGGTCATTCTGACGCCCGTGAACGACGTTCGTCGGCGTTCGTCGGCCGTTCATGCGGCGGTCCGCGCCTCCGCGGTCATCTGTCCTCTGCTCCTCTCGTCTCTCTTTTCATTCACATGCTCCAATAGTAGGCACTGCACGCAGCAGCACGCAGCAGTGCCTACTGCATCTCGTGAGCGTTCCTCCGTTGATATGCGGTGCTGTCTGCACTCTGCTGCTGCACTGTGATCCTCCTCGTCTCGCAAGCCTGACTGACTATACTTTGTCCTATGTGTGTTGCACGGCGAAAATAGCTGATCTGCAAGCTCACAACGCGTCGCATCCATGAGACAACGTGAGCTTGTAGATCAGCTATTTTAACCAACGCGGAAACATGCTGTGCACGGTTTAGAAACGTCTGCCTTCTAGTGGGGTTCCTTGTACATGTAATTTTTTGTTTTTTTTCTAGTGGGGTTCCTTGTACATGTAATTTTTGGAGCGGTGAAAGCGCTCCCAATGAACAGGTATGTCTGTGGGTGGCTGGGTGGCTGGGTGGCTGGGTGGCTGGGTGGCTGGCTGGCCGTGTCCGTAGTCTGGCAATACCTTGAGTGGCCACACACAAAACACTAGTTAAAGGAGGGGCGCTGTTTTGTGCAGGCCAGGCACACTCACCACTCACTCACAGGCACAGTTTACACTCACTCACTCACTCACATAGGGTACAGCTGCTCACATTCACCGCTCCACTTCGAACCGAGGTTTGATTTTTTGTTTTCATTTCAAATGTGTTAAAGTTTCTTTCACTTCCAATTTGTAGATGATGGTTTATAGAACAATTTTGGTTAGAGTGTCAAGACAGTAGATTGAAGAAAAATATATTTTTTGCCCTATTTCCAAAATGACCAAAATCGGAATTGTGTTTTTTGAACAATGTCTTAGTTTTCCCACAACTGCTGTGTAATATATATTTTTTTTTATTGCTATATCAAGTCAATACTGTGTGGGGAATCAATTGGAGTCAAATATTTGTTTTGAATATTATGATATTTCACACAATGAGACAATAACATGGTTATTACATTCAGCCCTTCACAATAAGGGTGCAGGAAGAAGACTGGGAACTAGGCAGTGGGCACATAAATATTGTGGGCACCTCAATGTTAAGTTGGATGAAATTATTGCTGTGTGTGGTTTTATATGGGCTGAGTCAATAATTTTGACAAATAATAGCATGCAGCAACGTCTAAACATTTATATATATATAGACCTTTATATATATTTTTTTCCCTTTTTTTTTTTTTTTTTTTAATAGCCAAAAGTATAAAAAAAAATATGGTTAAAAAAAGAACTAAAAAAGAACTATGTAGTTCATTTTGGGGAACCATGAACTTTAGTTCATAATGGGGAATTATTAACTAAAAATGAACTAGTTCATTTTAGAAGTTCTGAACTTGAACTTGAACTAGTTCGTTTTTAAAGTGAACTTTCCCAACACTGCATTGCACAGTCACTATATACCTCTACAGGCTGCAGTCAACGGCCCGGCTGTGCTGTGTAAAGAGAGGGAGGAGATATAAAGAACTATTTTCGGTGCAAGACACTATAGCATATCATATTTTAGCACATCATATTTTAAGGTTTTCAGAAATTAAGAAATTACAAATCACTATCAAGTCATATCCACTTATCCAGTTATTAGACAATCATGAGAAATGTTTGCCTCGTGTTTAGAGAGAGAGAGAGAGAGAGAGAGAGAGAGAGAGAGAGAGAGAGAGAGAGACTGCGGTAGACCTACAGTATATAAATACTGTAGGCTACATACAAACAGATATATACATCTGGGGGGAAAAAGCTTCTACTCATCCCAAAGCTTTTATACCAAGAGAATGCAAAACATTGAAAGGCTGTGCATTTGTTTCAAAGGTGTATCCCAAGCTAACCTTTCTTATGTGGACGTTGCAATGTAGGAGTTTACACATGTATTTATTCCCATTTAATTGTGGGCTCGCCTGGAAGGCGAGCACACGTATGTTATCTTCATTATTTATCTATCAGTCAGTCAGTCAGTATCCTCAAAACTTTGGCGCGATTCATCTCTTAAACGCTTACACCTTTCAACACCATTCAAATTTTTATGTGTTCAGCTTACTGAGGACACGTGTGCTTGTACTTTTGGTTTTGAAATGTTTTGTAGTTTAATTATAAAAAAATAAAAATGTTTAACTTTAAGCACCCAATGCATTTCCAATGGGTTTAGTGAGTGGGGAGAGAGTGAGACAGAGGAAAGGGACCCATGTTTATATTAAGTCGCTGTGGCTGCAATATTCACACTTCAGATATGCTATTTATATCAATGCGTTCACACAGGTCTGCTGTCTGATTTGATCCAAATGTCTAAGCTGTGTGATGTATAAAACTATAGTTATAGTTAAAACTATAAATAAATGTCCCTCTCCACTCTACTGATTGACACAGCTGTGATTAAAGGCTTGGCTGTCATTGGCTGTTCTGTGGTGATGTAGCCTTACATAAGTCGGCCCTGCAGTGACAATGCGAAAGTCTCGGCAGAGACGTCTTAATGTAAGGCTAGTGGTGCTGCAAAGTAACCAAGTACATTTACTCAAGTATATACAAACAATTACTTGTACCTACAGTACAATTTTTAGGTACTTTTACTCTAATTTCCATTTTTGTTACTTATACTCTACTATAAATACAGCATTTGACAGCTTCAGTTACTTTTTATTTAGCAGATTTTATTATTAATAATAATAATAATTATTAACACGCACGCACGCACGCACGCACACACGCACACACACACGCATACACACACACTGACACACAAACAACTGTTACTGTGTTACTGTGGAGACGTTTGCTTGTATTTGTCTTTGACACATGTTTTGTAGTGTTTTAGAAATTTAACTTAAAAAGAATAAGGTTCCCGGGCGATGGGCTTTACAGTATATATCCTAGAACCCGCAGGGGCACTCTGTGTGGTTGTTGTTGGTTGTCAGGGAGATATCACAACCAATGCATTTCCAAATCAGACGATCAACCGAAGTGGACCCACCTGGCAAAACCACACCCCAAACACTTTAAAAGCCATGAATTTCAGCCTGTCTGCATTTGAATCCTAGTATATCCCATATGCATTTGGATCAGCATGTCCCGTACTGTATACCAACTTTTACTTTACACTTTTGTTACTTATACTCCACTGCAATTGCATTTGGCAGCTTTAGTTACTTGTTACTTTGCAGATTTTATTATTAATACAAAACATACGGTAGATGAATCACGTAGAAGCTGATCTACAATGTGACATTGCGACATGTTGTGATCTTGTAGATCTGCTGTTTTTAAAAAGCTTGTCAATATTAGGACCATCTGCGTACTATTACTTTGATGTGGTTTGCTGGTTTGCAAAGTGTAGTTCAGGGACCCCTAGCACACACACACACACACACACACACACACACACACACACACACACACACACACACACACACACACACACACACACACACACACACACACACACACACACACACACACACACACACACACACACACACACACAGGTTCCCCATCTTTCTTCCCAGGCTTTAGGCCATAACTTCAGTTCCCAACATGCTACTGGTCTCGAACTTTTGTTGTTGGTTACCCGTCCACATTATATTTTAATTTTATTTTGATTTAATTGTCCATACCTTTAAAGGACCAGGTCACCTCTGGGACAACCAGATCTTATTTTATTGTTGTGTGGGACACGATCAACACAATCCTGTAATTTCTTGTGTTCAATCTGTGTTTTTAGATATTTTATTATTTCAGCATGCTACAACTGGTCATATGATGCTTTGTAGCATGATATTGCATCATCTCATGCATCATATGATGCAAAATGCATCATATGACCAGTTGTAGCATACTGAAATACTAAAATATCTAAAAACACAGATTGAACACAAAAAATAACTCAACATTGTGTTGATCGTGTCCCCACACAACAATAAAATACGATCTGGTTGTCCCAAAGGTGACCTGGTCCTTTAAGTTCATGTAATAACACTGCTTGTCTACATTGTATTTGCATTACCATTTTACGTCAGTAAAATGAAAGAGAGCATTGCCTGGGAACTTGACACTTTTACTATTATTGTTTTGGGTTGGAATCGAGCCCACACTGTTTCGAAGGAACAGTATTTCTAGTTGCTACATAATATTGTTTAGTTTTGACTGTTTTGTTCCAATTTTGCTTTGGTGAATGTATGATTTCTCTTGCCAGTAAAGTGCCTTTGAATTGGGGGAACGCTGAATGTGATGAAGGGAGACTGAGTCGTTAATTACGTGCGTTCGGGCAAGCGTGTCTGCACCCAAAGGCTTGAAAGACAGTGTAATTAACAATTTATACTGAGTCCAAAAAACTTCTAGGTCTTAGATGCCTGTATTAAGGAAATAATTACCCCCTTTACCCACCCTCCCTCACGAGAAAGTGAAAAAAATCGATGTATCGAATAACTAACAGAATAAAGTCGTTACGTTCTGGCGAGATCTTCCTTGGTCCTAGGACTTTTTTTCCCTTTTTTTCTTTTTTTACCATCCACCTTCTGGATGGTGAAATGTCATTAAAGGCCAGTGCCTACTGACTAAACCCATTAAGGGGGCCTGAATTTTTTACAAAGGTACAAGCCAGAATGTAATTCGGTAAGAAGTGTGAATATAGGAGAAAGAACGCAATGTCACGCTGCGTTGTTTTGACAGCAGTAAACCTCACGAGATAGAGAGAGAGAGAGAATGGACAGGCGTTAACGTAATGAAAAAGGAACACTTTTAGACTTAATAAGGTTTCCGCCCCAGGGCAACGTATACTGTAGTGCCCCTGCACGATTTAATCGATTCGTTGTTGCAGCATTAGTTTCAGCAGGGCACGAGTCAATGAGAATAAATGTGATATTTAGGCTACCTCTGATAACAACACTGTCCATTTCAATAACTGGGAGTCTGGCTGCTGATATGATACATCTCACTACGTTCTGGCTCTTCACCGACCAGCACTGGCAAGAGCCTTCCCAATTATTGGCTTGATCTGTTGGCTTCTCTTACACGCACGCACGCGCGCGCACGCACGCACGCACGCACGCACGCACGCACGCACGCACGCACGCACGCACGCACGCACGCACGCACGCACGCACGCACGCACGCACGCACGCACGCACGCACGCACACACACACACAGGTTTGCAATTACTACTTTGTGGGGACATTACACATAGTCTCCTATATTTGTGGGGACATTCCATTCATTTTTAACCCTAACCCTTAACCTAACCCCTAAACACCTTGTGGGACACTAAAATGTGTCCCCACAAGTTTTTTTTCTCCGATTGTACTAACTTTGTGGGGACATGAGGTCCCCACAAAGTAGTAATTCCCTGTCCACACACACACACACACACACACACACACACACACTAGGGCTATTTTTATTTTACACTGGCAGACTAGAGCAGGGGTTCTCAACCTTATCAGGCTGCGACCCCACAAAATAATCATATTTAAACCGGGGACCCGCCACCCTGACAAGCACTGACAATGTATTTGTTTCAATTTTGCATGCAATTTTGTTTGACTCTGTTCCAGGTAGTGATTTTTGTATACTCTTTCTTGTATTTTTTTTGACAATTTGGCCAATGTTTGACCAGTTTTTATAGTATAGAGCAGGGGTCTTCAATGTTTTCAGGCCAAGGACCCCTTATTTGAGAGAGAGATGAAGCAAGGACCCCCACAACATGTTCACAGATTCCATATATTTTCATTGTTTGACAGCACAATCATCAGTGCATTTTAGATTCATGTCAATTTGTGTTCTCAGGTATTTAACCACTTGAACCGTCAATATTTATAAAACTTCCCCTTATACTCTGTACTTAGTCTGCTCTTTTTCCCCCTCTACACCAAAGCTCTTTGCCAAAAATAGACGATCTACAAGCTCGCAGCGCGAGGCGTTGTGAGCTTGTAGATCGGCTACTTTTTGGCTAAAGTTCTCCCAATAAGGACACTAGGGTGCAAGTGGTTAATATAAAAAAAGGAAAAAGGTTTCTATCACACAAAGATTTGGAGGACCCCCTGTATTAACTCTGAGGACCCCCTAGGGGTTTACAGTAATACAAGCTGCATTATTGCGACCGTAGGTCGCAGTTTACTATGAAAATCGGCAATTCTTATCCGTCAGTGAACGAGTCAGCGAGTGATAAGCAATATTATCGTTTATCAGACAGACAGACAGACAGGCAGACAAAGGGTGAAAACATAATCTCCGAGATGAGAACAGGGAGTTGGACAGCATTTCCTTTTCCATTTATTATTAGTCTCAGAGTTCCACACCTGAAGTAACAGAGACTGTAATGTATGCTGGACCATGAAATCTGCACTGAAACTGTGAAAGTGGACTGCCCGTGTGTATGTCTGTGTGCGTGTGCGTGTGCGTGTGCGTGTGTGTGTGTGTGTGTGTGTGTGTGTGTGTGTGTGTGCGCGCTTGTATTCCTATACCTGAGATGGCACCACAAGAATAGTAGTTGAGTTGAGAAACCATCATTGTGAGGACCATGTGCCTGGGTCCTCACAAGATAAACGTTTTAAGGTTTAAACATTATTTAGACAAGATAGATTAAAAAGAAAATACTAACGTTGGGGTGAGATTAGACATTTAGGGGTTAGGTTTAGGTGTTGGAGTTGGAGTTTTCCGGGTTCATACTGTACTTTAGTGCGCTGAACCGAGAAATTGCAGATAAGTCCAACACTTTTACTTTTCAGGATTAGGCTTGTCACCAGAACCGATACTTCGGTACCTAGTCGATGCCAAGATGTGACGGTACTGTACGGTACTGACTTTTCTACAAGTACGGTAGTACCGAGGTACCGTTGGTACCGAGATGCCAGATCTGGCCGCTTCTTTTGTGTTGTTTTTGGGCTGTAAATGAGCGGTTATCTGGCAACCCTCAACCTCTGATGCTGTGTACGTGACGACGTGGTCTCGTGGACTACCACGCTTTAAGGAGAAAAACAACAACAGGCAACATGGCGGCGCCCACGCATCTGCGTCGCGTCGTCTTTTACCAGCAGCGACAGCTGTCCCTCCATTAGTTGAGAAGAAAAACGAACCAAAAGTCGCGTATAGTACTTTGCATTCGAGGATGAGCGGGGATTAATAGTTGGTCGTCAAAAAACCTGTATGCCGTCGTAACCGTTTCCAGACGAAAGGGAGGAACACATCCAACTAGCGAAACATCTAAAAAGACCGACATCCAGACTTGTACAAAGAATTCAAGGTTAGTGCATTTGAATTCTCGTGTAATCATTGTTGCCCATATCTAATAACGTTACTATGGTGAGCCCAGACAGTAAATGAGCTGCCTGGCAAAGTAACGTTATGTCCAGCTCCAGCCTCGTCACGGAGAGCAGCCCCCGTCTGTCCCCCATGGCATAATAAAGTTATATAAAGTTGCCAGGCAGCTCATTTACTGAACCGCCTAACGTAACGTTAAACAACCCTGGAATAATACATACGTTATTCTTTGTTTGAGAAGGCTGGCATTGCTGTTTAGCCAGTGTTCTTTTGAGTTAACCTTTTTTTTACGCTAGGATTGTGTGTGTGTGTGTGTGTGTGTGTGTGTGTGTGTGTGTGTGTGTGTGTGTGTGTGTGTGTGTGTGTGTGTGTGTGTGTGTGTGTGTGTGTGTGCGTGTGTGTGCGTGCGTGCGGTCGTAATAGACTGTGTGCGCGCGCGGTTGTATAGGCTATGATTTGTAATAAATAAATAGAACTAAAAAGGGTTTCACCACGTCATTAAATTACTGCTTGCACTCTGTGTGTGTGTGTGTGTGTGTGTGTGTGTGTGTGTGTGTGTGTGTGTGTGTGTGTGTGTGTGTGTGTGTTGCTGTAGTGTAGTCTAAGCTACACCTACTAACTGAAATCTCAATGTTCTTTTCACAGTATCAACCAGAGGAGGACTTTGACAAGGAGGACAGGCCAGAGCAAAGCCAGCAGCAGCAACACACACACAGCCAACACTTTTATTTTATTAATGATAAAAAAAAATTAGGCTACATGCACAGTATTTTATTTTAATCATTTAAAGCTACATGCAACTTCTGTTTAAGCATACAGTATTGTTGTTTGTTGTTCACTTCTAATAAAGGAGTGTATGTTGAACTACATGGGATTTATTGTCTATTTATTGTCTATTTCATTTTTACCGTGGTATCGAAATAGTATCGAGAATCGTGGAATTTCAATGGTATTGGCATCGACTACTAGATTTCTGGTATCGTGACATCCCTATTCAGGATACAATTTAAAAAATGGCCAAAATAGCAGATCGACGAACTCAAAACGCGTTTCTAGACTTGTGGATCCACAACTTTTGCCGCTTTTGTGTGACGCCGTAGTATGTGATCCAGTAGGTCAGTCATTGACGTTGATTTAAAGTGATTTTGAGCCATTACGCTGACATGTTCCGACATTTTCAAAGCTGCCCTACAATGTTGATGTCCTCACAAGAATAGAAAATACAGTGTGTGTGTGTGTGTGTGTGTGTGTGTGTGTGTGTGTGTGTGTGTGTGTGTGTGTGTGTGTGTGTGTGTGTGTGTGTGCGTGCGTGTTTATGCGTATATGAGTACATGAGAGCCGTGCCAAATGATTGTCCACTCTCCTTTAGTGTGCAGACGAGACGGCAACCTCACTGCAGCTGGCTGGGTGTGATAAGACAACACTACCCCTACTCCCCCTTCACCACACCAGGCACGTGCACACAGACATCAAAGAGGGCTTGAGCCCCTGCCCTTTTATCCGTCTGTAAAAAGTGTCCTCTCCAGACCATGAATGCAGTTTTCACTATGGTGAAAGAAATGCAAATGTCCTCTTTCCATGCCATACCTGAATGCAGCATTCAAGAGCCTTGACCAAACTGTCCTGAACTTGAATGCAGCATCTTATGTTGAAAGAATTGTCCTCTCTGTGTAGAAATCCATGCCGTTACGCCACATCTCCGGTATTCACTTGCTTATGCTTAGTTCAGTGTGGTATCAAGTACTGATTTTTCCCCCCAAAAAAATAGCAGACCTCTAAGCTCACAACTCGTCGCAACGGCCTTTTGGTGAACATATCGAAAATAGCAGACCGAGTTGTGAGCTTGGAGGTCTGCTATTTTCGATATTTTCACCAAAAGGCCGTTGTGACAAGTTGCGAGCTTGGAGGTCTGCTATTTTTGATATTTTTCAAAATTTCAGCCCCTGTCTCTCTAACATTCTCTGCACGTCCCTGCACCACACCGCTGGAGAGAGAGAGAGACAGAGGGAGAGAGGGAGACGGAGAGAGAGATTGGCAAGAAAATGTCACAGTTTTATAAGACTTGTGCCGGCGTGGAGGCATGGCCTGGCGCTCCTCTGTGTGTGTGTGTGTGTGTGTGTGTGTGTGTGTGTGTGTGTGTGTGTGTGTGTGTGTGTGTGTGTGTGTGTGTGTGTGTGTGTGTGTGCGCGCGCGTGCGTGTGTGTGTGTTGGGCCATTAGCCAAAGCCATTACCTGGACCCCATCTCCCATCTGTCAGTCTGTAACTTTTCAGACTGCAGTACTTACTTCCCGAAGAAACCCCAACAATAACTCACCAAGACAAAGAGAGAAAGGACACAGGGAGGACCAAAAAAAAAAAAAAGAAAAAAAAAAGAAAGACACTGCTCATCTGCCAGCCAGCTAGAGTTGGATGAGCTGCTGCTGGAGCCAAAAGGACACCGAATGAACAATTAAAGGGAGTCTCCGCACACTCAAAACCGTGCAAAATCTGATTTCTCTACTGATTTTTATTTACAGTAGAGCAGTGGTTCTCAAAGTGGATTCCAGGACTCTGTGGGTTCCTTTAGGGGGGTCTAAATTGACCCATACAAGTCTGTAACTCTGACAGTGTACAAATGGAACCAAATGAACCCTGACGGGTTCATTTGGTTCAATTTGTACACTGTCAGAGTTAAGTGGAGACCTTGAAATTTGAAAGTTTTAGAAACACTGCAGTAGTGTATAGCAAGCTTTCGGTCATGGACCTTCTTTAGGCATTCTTCAGGCATCTCCACACCCTTTTCAAAAGCTCTGTGGATGTGTCATTTTCTTTTCATGAGATTTGTTTACGCAATTTCTTTTATCAATATGACCTTCCTTGAGATAAAGCATAATGGCTTCCCAAATGTAAAGCCCCCCCCCCCCCCTGCCCGCAGGGATGAGTGCAGCTAGCTAGCGCCTTAGATTCCTCAGTAATCCCAGGATTTGGTGGGATAGAGGGTGAGATGAGGCAGAACTTTATGTTGGACGTGCTTCAAACTATCAGCCTTTTGACTGCGCCGCAATCACTGTGCGTGCGCGCGTTTGTGCGTGTGTGCGTGTGTGCGTGTGTGTGTGTGTGTGTGTGTGTGTGTGTGTGTGTGTGTGTGCGTGCGTGTGTGTGTGTGTGTGCGTGTGTGTGTGAGAATGTGCGTGCGAAACCTTCCTGAAAGCATCCAGGCGTGACACATTATCTTTGACGGGAGCATCTGAAATCACTTCCAGTCACATTTGGCTCCTCTAATAGGATATAATACAATATTCAGTGAGTTGAGGAGAGAACCATCCGTTGACGTGGTAGAGTGCAGCAGCTGTCTGCTCGCGACAGACAACAGCCTTTGTGCTCGGGGCGGGTGGGGTGGGGGGCAGACGAGGAGAAGAGGAAGGGAGCGAAGCAAACGATACGTACAGCCGAAGCTTCCGCGTGTCACCAGAGCCACCAAGCACAACGCGTCTCACATCAAACGAGAGGAGAGGATGGAGAGCAAAAGGGGACGCAACACGAGAGGGAAAAGTAGAGGGGAAGGGAAGCCATGGAGAAGACAAGACATAGGCCAGGTGAGGAGGAAAGAAAGCCAGGGCCACCTACAGCCAAAAGCCTCTAGCTCGCCAACTCGTCCAATTCATTCCCTATGGCCAAGAGGCTTCCATGCAAGAGGCGGCCATAGGGAATGAATTTGGATGGATGGACGCTGCCCTCACCCCCTCATCCCCCAAGGGTGTGCCCCCCCCCGGACCTCTGAATGACGTCATATTGTAGTTTGGACAGAGCCGAACCAAAATAAATTTGGCTCTATAAGTGGAGTATGAATCGGCCCCAAAACCTTTTTGTGTTAGTCAGTGCACCCTTAGTCTGGATGTACAGCGTGAACTGCTCATAATGGGGCCTGAAAGCGCCACAATGATGCTGTTAGTAGATACATCCAGCCGTTGCATGAATTTGAACATTACATTTCTTTTCTAAATTCTTGTCTGAAGTAGGGCTGTCACAATTATTTTTCATAATCGTCATAATCGTTTCCATGTTCCACTATCAATGTTCTTTTTAAAGTATAAAGTTGTCAAATATGTCATAATTCCTTTGTATATGTAGGTTATGTGTGCTATCTACCACGTGCAACTTCAAAGCCTAAAAGCCAAACAGAAATGTAATTGTCAACGACAAAAGCACAATTAAATCATTAATCGCAATTATTTGAGTGACAATTAATCGTCATGTAAAATGTCATAATCGTGACAGCCCTAGTCTGACTCTGAACGCATAATTAACAATTAACGGTCGGGTTCGAATCGGTCTCGGGTACTAAGCTCTCGGTCTAGGGACGGGTCTCTAGTGAGGGCGGGGGGGCACTTTATAATCTGCAATTAAAAAGGTAATCTCTCCTCTTTAACGGGATGCTCTCCACGTACACCTCCGCCAACATTTCGTACCTGTGCCGTCGCGGCGGGCGGCGGAGCGTGGAGCCAATCAGCAGGCTTGCGTCGGCGCAGCCATGACAATGAAATTTGAACAATTAAAAAACCCCACTTAATTAGAGACGAGCAGGCAGCTCGATCACACATTGTTCCTCTCCTATCTTTAGACAGTTCTGTCACGACTCGACGCTAAGTGGTGAGAGACAAGGAATGGGGAAGGGGGGCTGGGGGGGGGGGGGGGAGTCTTTAACGAGTCAGTGGCGAGGGAAGCACGAGGGAGAGAGAGAGAAACCCAGTGGGTGTAAAGTAACTAAGTACATTTACTCAAGTACTGTACTTTGAGGTATTTTACATTTTTTACCTTACTGCAGTAACATAATATCTCGGAGGAAAATGTTGTACTTTTACTCGACTTGCAATTTAAACACTTTAGTATTCAGAGTTAGATTATTAATACAAATCGTGAATGAACTTATAAGACCTTAATGTATTTGACAGATTGCCAATCTATAACATGAAGAAGACTACTGCTGTTTTCTAAAATGTTTTGCACATTTTTTTTTTTTCTCATTGGCTGTCATCGGTACACAGTAGTACACAAGCTCAGAGTGTGTGTGTGTGTGTGTGTGTGTGTGTGTGTGTGTGTGTGTGTGTGTGTGTGTGTGTGTGTGTGTGTGTGTGTGTGTGTGTGTGTCTGACGTTGTCTGGTTTGTGTTGTTTCTTTGGTCTCATGTTGTGGTTGCTTTGAAACGATGGAGTCACACTCTCAGGTCACGGTGGCATGCAGAAAGTGGAGCATTATTCTCTTTGTGTTAAAGGAGTAGTTCACCCCCAAAATGACTTTTTTCCTATTGATTACTCATGCCATTGAGTTCAACAATATTTTTGGGTTTTTGACGCATTCCTAAGACGATAATTGGATTACAATAACCCCCATTGATAATTTGATTACAATAACTCTGATTGATTCCGGAGGGGGGTACATTTATTGTAATCAAATTATTGTCTTAGGAATGCGACACAAAACTAATAATATTATTGAACACCATGGCTCCATGGCGTGAGTAATCAATTGGAAAAAAGTCATTTTGGGGGTGAACTACTCCTTTGCGCACGCACGCACGCACGCACACACGCACGAGCACACACCTGAGACTGAATGACTCCTCAGAGCGTTGGGAGGAGTGTGTTCATCATATCGTCGCTGTCTGGTGGAAAACTCGTACAATATGTCCAAAACGGTTGCTTTTTTATTGTTCATTACCATTTTAAAAATCTACAAGCCGACAGTGAGCTTTATAGATCGGCTATTTTCACCAAGTTTGCGCGACACTTGGTATGACGAAGTAGGGCATTCATTTATGAGAAATGTTATAAAAAGGTTGGAGCAATATGGAGACGGGAGGTTTCTGCCAGACAGCAGCGGTGTCTGGCTGGCGAGAGCTCCCCGCATGGCTTTCCATTCATCCTGAGGAAGCCAGTGGAAGGACCAGGCTGTAGCAGGGAGTAAACAACCAGCTCACACCAGACGTTCACATCAGTCTGCCACAAGACACCAAAATCTGTTTAATACCCGGGGGGAATATGACAGCTTTTGCACATTTATTATACCAGTAAGACTCCCTAATCGGGAGATAAGCGACCGTTGGTCGCTTATCTCCACAAATAGGCCAAAAGTTTGTTTTACCAATTATCAAGACATACGGGCAGTTGACAGTTTGCCATGGTTACTCATTGAAGTTGAATCTCCATATATGGAGACATAAGTTGCTCATACCATAGCAACCATGTTTTTTACAGGGCCTGGGATTGATGACATCAGAAATCTCCATATATGGGCATGAAAGGGATTTTGTTTCTGGAAATATGTCTGTGGGGTGCCACATTTGGAATAAAACACTTACATCACACATCTGGATATCCATACAGCCCATCTAGTTTGCCTGTGTCCATTTATGCCCATATATCTGATGACATTGGGACAATGATCTCCATATATGGGCATAAAACTTATGTTAATTAGTAAAGCCTGGGGATCTCCATATATGGGCATGAGGGGTACCCTAAAAGGGCATCATCTGGGAATAGCAAATATAGTTATCCTAGAAAGTGAAAATCTTACATCAAAGGCCATAACTACCTACCTACCTACCACCATACTGCATTCCTCATTAAACTACCTACCAGTAAGATGCCTATAGGGAGAAAAGCAAAGGGCGAGGTTGCACCATTTCTTGATCTTCTGGCCAGTGATGTATATCGGACCATTTAACCATATATGGAGACATCTGGTACCCAAAGATATTCACAGATATGGGCTTAATATTGATGACATAAGGGATCTCCATATATGGGCGTAAAAGGGATTTGGTTCCCCTGGCATCACAGGGATCTCCATATATGGGCATAAAATGGATTTGGTTACCCTGGCAACACGGGGATCTCCATATCTCCATATATGGGCATAAAAGGGATTTGGTTCCCCTGGCATCACAGGGATCTCCATATATGGGCATAAAAGGGATTTGGTTCCCCTGACATTACAGTGATGTCAGTGGCTGGTTCTACAGAGGGGATCTCCATTTATGGGCATAAAAGGGAATGTATGTATGATGATGTCAGATATCATAGACGTCATAGGACTTTCACATAACGAATAACTGAGTAAGCATGTAAACCCGTAAAATCTATATTTGGGCATGGCTGATTTATGACCTCATCATGATGACACGAGCAAACACAGCTGAATTGTATAAACTAGAAGCTGGGCCGCCCGAAGGGCGGCCCAGCGTCTAGTCGGCGACCTGGCCAACTCGGAACAACGTAAATAGGGAATGAATGCCCCGCCCTTTAATGCAAACCCCATTATACCTGTTGTCATAGGACCCGTTTTGACCATCTGTTTGCCTGTGTCCATTTATGCCCATATATGGAGATATCTGTTATCTGTCTGTCTGTCAGCGTCCATTTTATGTCCATATATGGAGATCACTGCAGATATAGTTCTGGGTCCATTTTATGCCCATATATGCCCATATATGGAGATATCTGTCTATTTGCGTCCATTTCACGCCCATATATGGAGATCTCTGAATCTGTCTGTCTGTGTCCCTTTATGCCCGTATATGGAGATCTTTGTGATTCTGCGTAAATTTTATGCCCATATATGCCATTTGCGTCCATTTTATGCCCATTTATGGAGATCTCTGTATCCGTCTGTCTGTGTGTCTGTCTGTGTCCCTTTATGCCGTATGAGATCTCTGAATCTGTCTGTCTGTGTCCCTTTATCCATTTTATGCCCATATATGGGGGCATTCATTTTATGCCCATATATGGAGAACGCGCGTGCCCGTGGGACGAACGGTTCTCATATGGGGGCATTCATTTTATGCCCATATATGGAGAACGCGCGTGCCCGTGGGACGAACGGTTCTCGAGATACGCGGATTACCTACATACAGTACATACACACTCACAGAGATTTTTTGTTGACTCATGTGGCGTACGTCTGCCCATATATGCCCATATATGGAGATATCTGTCTATTTGCGTCCATTTCACGCCCATATATGGAGATCTCTGAATCTGTCTGTCTTTGTCCCTTTATCCATTTTATGCCCATATATGGGGGCATTCATTTTATGCCCATATATGGAGAACGCGCGTGCCCGTGGGACGGAACGCGCGTGCCCGTGGGACGAACGGTTCTCGGAGATCTCTGAATCTGTCTGTCTGTGTCCCTTTATCCATTTTATGCCCATATATGGGGGCATTCATTTTATGCCCATATATGGAGAACGCGCGTGCCCGTGGGACGGAACGCGCGTGCCCGTGGGACGAACGGTTCTCATATGGGGGCATTCATTTTATGCCCATATGGAGAACGCGCGTGCCCGTGGGACGAACGGTTCTCGAGATACGTGGATTACCTACATACATACACACTCACAGAGATTTTTTGTTGACTCATGTGGCGTACGTGATGTCAGAGCCTTTTATGAAGTGATGTCACAATGAGTCAGAGCTTTCGCCGATTTCCTCAGAAACAGCCTGATGTCAACAATCAACCCCGCATAAGGAGATTCCGAACGTTTCGCGCCGGTTTGGGAAAACCGCGCGTCGGGTCGGGTCGAGACCCGGCACTGCACTCCGTGCCGCGGCGGGGAACGCGCGTGCCGAATCTGAAGCCGGTGGGACGAACGGTTCTCGAGATACGCGGATTACAAACACACACACACACACGCAGAGACTTCTCGCATTTATAGATAGATGATCAGTGCAGAAATCAACAGAAGTATTTGACCAAGACTCTTCGATTTAAACATCAACAAAGGTGTGACGTTTGTTGATGGTCACAAAGGTGTGACGGACGGACGGACGGACGGACGGACGGACGGACGGCCGGTGGAGGTTTTCATAGTAAACTGCTCCCTGACGGTCGCAATAATATACCAGTAAGACTCCCTAATCGGGAGATAAGCGACCGTTGGCGACCGTTGGTCGCTTATCTCCACAAATATCACAACCTCCACCTCTCACGTCATACGGGTAGCCATAGTTACACCTGGAATGTTGAATCTCCATATATGGAGATAACCTACGCATCACACAAAGTCTGACCTCACCAGCCCATACTTGGGCATGGACGACTTATATCTCCATACACGGAGATGGCCATATATGGAGATACGATGACATCACAGAGTCCACAGCTGATGATGTGGCGTGATGTCATACAATACACAAACAAGCCCTATATAAAGGGGCAATTCTCACCAGGGAAGAGAGCATTGCCTGGAATGTTGAATCTCCATATATGGAGATAACCTACGCATCACACAAAGTCTGACCTCACCAGCCCATACTTGGGCATGGACGACTTATATCTCCATATACGGAGATGGCCATATATGGAGATACGATGACATCACAGAGTCCACAGCTGATGATGTGGCGTGATGTCATACAATAAACAAACAAACCCTTTATGTTTGGAACAATATATCAGTTTCAAAGAATGTACAGTACATGTCATTGCTCAGTAGAGGTGGGACAAGTCCCCCAAGTCAAGACAGGCATGTCCCAAGTAAAGCACAGGTCTTAAACTGTTTGTTTCGAGTCCCAAACAAGTCCTAAGCTTGTTGTAAAGTAGTATAATTGACTTGGAAATACTTTATGTCTCAAGTCAAGTCAAGGTACGAGTCATGGCGTTAAAGTCCAGTTTTCTTTGTCTATGGCCCCCTTTCCACTGCAAGGTGGAACCAGAACTTTCAAGAACCTGAACATATTTTTTTGGTTCTGGTTTTGTTTTCATTGCACACGGCCCGGTTTCAGGCGAGGTTCCTGGAACCTTTTTTCGGTCCTGCTCCTGAGGTAGAACTAAACTCGAGTTCTGGGAACCTATGGGCGGGGCCAACCAGGGACCTTCCTGGTTAGTTCTGGTTATATGAAAACAAAAGCAGAACTTGGTCCTGGAACTTCACAGGTTCTTGAAAGTTCTTGGTTCTGGAAAGTTCTGGTTCTAGTTCTGGGTCGGCCCTACAGTGGAAATGGGGCTTATTATGACATTTTACACATTTTGGGGCATTTTAGCAGACGCTCTTATCCAGAGCGACGGGGTTAAATAAGCAAGGCAATTCTTACATGCCAGGAATAGGGATGCTAGTGTTCTCATAATGTAGCCAAGCTTGCTTTATGGAGCCTGATGGCTACTGGCACAATGGAGTGGATATACTGTACTGTATGTGTGCAGTATTAATTTCCATCAGGGCATTATGAGGACATGGCAGCCAGCCTGGTGGGCGGGAGGAGGTGGTGACAGAGGCCCTGTCCCCAGCATGGGCGGGAGGAGGTGACAAGGGTTCGGTTCCAGCTGCTTAGAGGTGGCGACAGAGAGACAGCCAGGCTAACCGGGAGTCTGGATCAACGGATCAACACGCCTCATGTCTCACCTGCAGTTAATGGGAAAGTGCATGTGTGCATGCACACACAGGCATGTGTGTGTGCATGTGTGTCTGTGAGACAGTCAAACTAAATGTAACAGCTCATCCGCACTGCCTGTGATGTGACTCAACGCGAGCTATGAAATCTTATTAAAATAAATGTGTTTCAAGGAGAGACGTCCTGACCTACCGGGAGGGCTCGTCTGAGGACGACGTGGACAGAGGGAGAGAGACCCTACTCACGCAACTAAATATTACATCACTCAGGCCTAACAACAGTGGTGGAAAAAGTTTTTGGACTTGGAGTAAAAGTATCAATATTGCAATGCAGAAATACTGTTACAAGTAAAAGTCCAGAATTCAAAATTGACTTGACAAAGTACTCATTATAGTATTGGTATCAAAATGGACTTAAAGGGATAAGAAACCCCGCCTCTAATTTGTTTTATGGGATTTCAGAACATGAAAAGATTTCTAAAATGTAGGCGTGGTTATCTGCCGTTGTGGGGGGAGGGGGCGGAGTAATGCGTGTTCTATCAGAGAGACAGAGCGAAGCTGTCAGCAGTGGGCACTGGGCAGTTGCTGTTTCCATTTCGGAAACATTTTTTAAAACCAGCCATTGGAGGTGTAAAAAGTATAAAGATTCGGCAACTCCATGTTATATAACCAATTATAATGTGCAAGTATTTTATAAACAAGCCGTCTGAGCTTTTATCCATGGACATAACTTTCTCCAGCTATGGACTGTTTTACAAGGAACCGGAGAGGGACGGACGCTAGGCTAACGCTGATAGCTATTTTCTGTATGTGTGTAGTGTAGCCTGTGTGTGTGTGTGTATGTGTGTGTGTGTGTGTGTGTGTCGTGACAGTGCACACACAACGTCCACACGAAAAATAGCAGATCTACAAGCTCACAACGTGTCGCTTTCGAGACGCGTTGTGAGCTTGTAGATCGGCTATGTAGAAGAGCTAAATCAGCTAATAGCCGTAGTAGCAGCAGCTTCTCATGTAAACACGTTTGTTTCGGCTATTTTGTGACAGTGTAGTGTGTGTGTGCGTGTGACACGTGTTTGTGTGTGGTGACAGTGCGCGCACGCACGCACGCACACACACAGAAAATAGCTATCGGCGATAGCTTAGCGTCCCTTCTTCTTCTGTTCCGTGGTAAACAGTCCAAAGCTGGAGAAAGTGTGTCCATGTATAAAAGCTCAGACAGCTTGTTTGTAAAATACTTGCCCATTTTAACTGGTTATAGAACATGGAGTTGCCGAATCTAATCAACAAGTGCCCCACTGTCTGCGACAGCCCTGAGCCCTGTCTATGCTCTGAACAACAACACGACACGAGACGCCACAACGAGGGCAGAATGAAACCACGCCCCCCTTGAAACAACTCTGTATTAAACAAACGTTAATATTAATTAGATATGCCTACGTCACATTGCACTCTAGAACAATGATAGCTAATATTTAATGAGTGGCGCCAAAGTTTTCTTTTCTTCTAGAAACTGGAAGTATTCAGAAATAGCTGCAGAGACCAGCAGAAAGCTCTGAATCCACAAGGCTATAGGCAAACTGAACCATATCACTGCTCCCTATCACAAGTGACTTGTTGATATAATATATATTTATAGAAAAAGTGATTTTGTGTTTCATGCTCCTTTAAGGAACAAAAGTAGAAAGTACTCATTATGAAAAAAATCTCCCATTTAACTTTCAAATGTATAAAAACGAGATCTACACATTCACGACATCTATTGTATTGTGACAAGTAACAAGTAACTAAGCTAACAAGTAACTAAGCTCACAAGGTGTCGCATCACGACAAGTAATGAGTGAAGTTTGCAAATAAATAATTGTAGTGCATTAAAAGTACAATATTTGAGATGTTAGTGGAGTAGACGTAAACGTACAGAAAATTGGAAATACTCCAGTAAAGTAGAAATGCCTCAAAAGACGCAGAGAGAGAGAGAGAGAGAGAGGGAGAGGGAGAGGGAGAGGGAGAGGGAGAGAGAGGGAGAGGGAGAGGGAGACCCTCCTCGCGCAACTAAATATTACATCCCTGCAGCCTAGCGGGTATAGTTGAAACTTTCAACAGTGTAAGTGGGTCGGTGTGTTCGGGAACGATCAGCATGGTGGGAAGGTGAAACAGAGAGAACATTATTAAATAAGTAAAAAAGGTTCTGTCTGACAAGAACTCGAGGTCCCCGGGAAATACTATCATCGTCGGTTCCTGAATTCCGAATTCTTTTTGATTTTGTCAAGGAGCTCCGTCTCGCCTGCGGAAAATCACCGCTAGAACTGATTTGTAAACCACCACCGAGCGTGTGTGAGAGAGAGCACACTGTGCAGCTCATGCAGTATGCATGTGTGTGTGCACACCTCTGCGCGCCCGCGCACGTGTGTGTGTCATTACCAGTGGTGGAAGAAGTACTCACATTTTTGAGCGGTTGTACACTGTCTCCTTTCCATTCGTGTGGGTGAGTGTGTATGCGTGTTGTAGCCTGCAATACTGCTGTTGACCAAAGTGGCGCTGTTTTGTCACACACACACACACACACACTGAAATAAACTGCTACACACACACACACACACACACACACACACACACACACACACACACACACACACACACACACACACACACACACACACACACACACACACACACACACACACACACACACACACACACACACACACACACGAGCACCACCGCTCACTTCAAACTTTTTTTTATTTTTTTTATTATAAGTACAAATATCAATACCCTATTGTAGAAATAGTTTGTTACAAGTACATGTTCGGTATTCAAAATGTATTTGAGTAAAAGTGCATACGTATTGGCATCAAAATGTTCTTAAAGTACCAAATGTCAGAGTACAACGCAGAATCAGAAAGATATGCAGAATGTCCGAAATTTTCAATCAAATGTATAACATGTATAAACATCCTATGAAAATAGCAGATCTACAAGCTTGTAGATCGTCTATTTTCAAATTGCCAAAGTCTATATATACAGGTCTAATTAATAATCAAAATCTTCAAAGAAACTAGAAACTAGAACGTTTTTAAATAATTGCAGGGGAGTACAATATGTGCCTTTAAGATGTAGCGGAGGATCAAGTAAAATAATTGAAAATTGGAAGTATTCCAGTAAAGTATAAAAAGAAAATACCTAAAAATGTTACTTACAGTAAGTACAGTACTTGAGTAAAGATTTTACTTTACACACTGGTTAATACTATACTTTTGAGGACCCACAAGGTCACAAGTATAGTAGAGTATGAGAATCACAACTTTAGTGCCACATCACAGGGTTACTGGTATAAAACACCATAAACTAGTTTTTGCGCAACAAGGTACCTCATTTTTTGTTAAAGAGAAAGAGGAGAAGAAGAAGAAGAGGGGGAGGGTCCAGGGGGATGAGAGATCAATAAAAAAGAAAGAAACAACAAATTATCGACATACATGTACAGTATTTACACATAGCACCAGATATCTTATGCGATGGGAACTTGTGAGGTACATTCAGGTTTGGGTTTAGGAATTAGGATTAGATGTCTTTGCTGATCTACAAGCTCACACCACGTCGAAGCGATTTGGGCTTATGGTTAAAAAGCGGTATAAAAAAAAGAATAGTCTTCGATATGTTGATGTCCTCACAAGTATAGTAATAAAAACCTGTGTGTGTGTGTGAGTGTGTGAGTGTGCGTGTGTGTTTGTGCGTGTATTATGCATTGCGTCTCTGGAGACCAAGGGCCTTGATTGAATTTAAATGCATTTCCTTCCCTTTGATAGACATGAGAGGAGTTGAGGATGAGAAGGGATTTGAGGTCGGGAGAGAACACTGTCTCCGTTTTAACTTTCTACCCCAACATCACTATCAGAAGGGCGCACGCACGCACACAGAGCACGGGGAAAGATGTAGTTTAATTGGCATCGCACAAAGCTCACAGACCCTACAGTACTATATACTGTATATACACAGGCAATTCAAATAGTATTTTAAAACACACTCGAGGACAAAATGTAACTAAGGACATGAGCAGTGTAACACTTCATTAAATAAATTAAAGTAACACTTCTTTAATAAATTAATTTGGGGAACATCTAGACAGTGTGCAGACCTTCTCTTCTTTTCTAATACTCTAATTTTTGGTCCAGCACCCGTCACAGTTTTTTCTTTTTGATGTGCGTGTATCCACCGACAGCTACAGTGTAACACTTCATTCATACATTTGGAGAAGACATGAACATTTGGCTATATCAATAAAAATAGATATATTTGTTTTCTTCTTCTTTTAAAAATGTTTCCTATATGATGGCATGCCCAAATAATGGACCCCATTGTTAAAGTGCTAAATGAGGAACTTCAGAAACGTAAAAAAAAAGTATACTTTGCCTTTGTGTGTATATGTGTGTGTGTGTGTGTGTGTGTGTGTGTGTGTGTGTGTGTGTGTGTGTGTGTGTGTGTGTGCGTGCGTGCGTGCGTGCGTATATGTGTGCGTGCACAAACATGCATGCATGTGTGCATAATGCGCGTATCTTTTAATTAAGCAGTCCTCCCAGTGGGGGGTCTTTGCAGGCTTGCTAATTTTGTGGTTCTGTGAACGCCTGCTGTCTTCCCGTCAACTCAGATTTAACAGGAGACTTGCCAGGAAACGACGATAAACTATTTGCTATTTTGTTTGCATGTAAACAGAAAAGAGAGGAAAGAAATCACAGGAGCAGAAACCAAGACCTG
Source organism: Nannobrachium achirus (assembly GCF_963921795.1). Taxonomy (NCBI): domain Eukaryota; kingdom Metazoa; phylum Chordata; class Actinopteri; order Myctophiformes; family Myctophidae; genus Nannobrachium; species Nannobrachium achirus. The sequence goes on along the minus strand of NC_137833.1, from coordinate 44,634,171 downwards.
ACGTCTAGTGTTCTCAACCTTTTTCTGGATCAGTGCCCGCTTGAAAATCTCAAAACCAAACGGACCGGCGAGAAATGGACCCGGAGCCGAACGGACCCGGCTATTATTAGAAATATGTGTACCGAACCCTAGCAGCACCGAGAGATGTTGGACCATACCCGCCCGAAACCCGAGGCTCCGAAATGACTGAATGCCAACGTTATTATTATCCACCCCGGCTTTGTCGAGCGTCAACATGGACACAATCCGTGTTCGGAGGGGGGGAAGCCGGGGCGGGTCAAGGTTAGGGCTGCACGGTTAATCGTTTTCAAACCGAAATCGCGATGTGAAATCTCGCGATTAGCGAATCGCAAAGGCCGCGGTTTCGGCGATTTTCTGCGAAGTTGACTTCCCAAGCATTATGCAGACGTTTTCATTTTAGAAATCCGTTCATAATTGACTCAATGATCAAATCATGCTTCCTAAATACCCGCGCATCGCCGCACCGCGGATCAGCATTACGGGTTGCTACAATCTCCTCAGAGGAGAGGAGCCAAGCCAAGACATGACACTGTCTGTCCAACAGCACGTAACAGTGTATTTCCCTTCCAACGGAGGAGTAGGCCTACTCCATGGCTACAGGTAGTGAATGTTCTGGTAATCATTATAAATATAACATCCTTAAATCCTTGTGCATAGATTAGATCCCGTTTGTCGTAAGCTGAAAGTGAAAGTAATTTCTGTGCAACTGCTGCGGTGGCCCCTCCTCCGTCCTCCGCACACATGTGAAACTTATGGTGTGTGTCTTAGGGTGCATTTTTTTGCCTTGATAAAACGCAAGGCAGCGACATACGGTACTTTCTTCCTTGACAATAATGAGAGGCAGACAAAACCAAGTAAAAGGGAATCTTTTGGAAATATAACTGAACTGAATCAAACCATTTACATGATTGCCAATTAGCCTAGTTAATAATAATCAATTTATTTTTTAAATGTATTACACAATAAATATTCAACGGAAGCTTGACCTATAATTAAATGATTTTCCTATGGTTAAAATAATTTATTATATCATCCTTTTAACAAAAAAAACTATCACTTATCCTACCTTGAAATAAATATATAAATACAGGGGTTAAGGTTCTCGAGGCAGATTTGCCAAAAAAGAGAAAACAAAAAATGGGGGTGGGGGGGATGTAGCCATGGCTGTGATGTTAATAACATGACCGAAATCGTCAAAATGCAGCATAATACTTGCTAGTCAAGTCAAAATAAATTTCCGTTTTAGGATTTTTTTTTTGCTTAAGCCCCTGTAAATATCGCGAATAAAATCGCAATCGCAATATTAGTCAGAAAAATCGCAATTAGGTTTTTTCCCAAAATCGTGCAGCCCTAGTCAAGGTGCACGCAACTGCTGAGGTGGAGTGTTGGGCGGAGGAGTAGGAGGAGTAGGACGGAGGCCCGATGTCCTCCTGGTGGGGGCTCCTCACTGCCAGGTGAGCCAGTAGGATACAACCACAGTGACAACTAGGGCTGTCACAATTATTACCTAATCGTCTAATCGCAATTATTTGACATAATCGCTAGTTTTCATAATCTTCATATTCGTTTCCATGTTGAAACATTTTCATATAAGTCAAAAATAGTGGAAATGGCCGATCTACAAGCTCACAACGCGTCACATTGTGACGCGTTGTGAGCTTGTAGATCGCCTATTTCCACTATCAATGTTCTTTTTTAAGTATAAAGTTGTCAAATATGCCTGTCATTTCTTTGTATATTTAGGTTACGTGTCATATCTGCCATGTGCAACTTCAAAGCCTAAAAGCCAAACAGAAATGTAATCATCAACGACATTAACACAATTAAATCGCAATTATTTGAGCGACAATTAATCGTCATGTAAAATGTCATATCGTGACAGCCCTAGTGACAACACACACACACACACACACACACACACACACACACACACACACACACACACACACACACACACACACACACACACACACACACACACACACACACACACACACACACACACACACACACACACACACACACACGGGGAGGAATCAATTGGCATAACGACATGGACAAAGGGGTGAAAAGCTCAAAAGAAAAAAGGGTTACAAAGTTTAGCCTTCACCACCCTAGTGTCAAGTTGCACCCCCACCCCACACACTGTGCCACTTTCCCCAGCCATTATCCTCCATCACGGGTGTGTCCATTGCTCTGCTAATAGTGTGTGACCATCCAGGCATGAGCTGGAACTCCTATTAACTTTACATCAACTGTAATCACTTTGTGCCCCGCCGAGGAGCGAGGACGCCAGATGTGAGGAGACCACGCCAGCAGGAGGCCAGCCGAGGTGAGGAGAGGAGAGCAGGCCGGACGGACGTGATGAAACCAGAGGAGACCAGAGGAGGTGAGAGGAGACTAGATAGACAGTGGTTCCCAAACCTTTTAGCTTGACACCCCCCGGGGAGACCCAAAAGAGTCTCCCCTTAAGTACTGTACTTACCGGTAAATACAATTTTTAGGTATTTGTACTTTACTTGAGTATTTTATACTTCTACTTCTACTCCACTACATCTCGGATCCCAACATTGTACTTTTACTCCACAACATTTATTTGAAAACCTCAGTAGTTACTTTGCAGATATAAATGGTTATATTATAAATGAATGCACTTTGGCCCTATGTTATACCGAGGCTATTTGAATGCGACACGTAGTAAGCTTGTCGATCTGCTATTTTCAAACATTTTGTACTTACTTTTGGTACTTTAAGCACATTTTGATGCCAAACACTTTCATACTTTTACTCAAGTGCATTTTGAATTCCCGACTTTTGCTTGTAACAGAGTATTTCTATACTGCAGAAAAATAAATGTACTTTTTCAATCACTGCCCAGGACCCATACTAGTGACAACAGCACATCTACAAGCTCACAACACGTTGCGATGCAGAGGTGAGAGGAGAGGAGAGGTGATGAGAGGTGAAAAGAGACAAGAGGAGATGAGGAGAGGAGAGGGGACGACTCGAGACAAGATTGGCAGGAGTTGGTGATGGGTTGAGGGCTGATTGGTGGTTGGTCGGGGCTTGGATTGCGTGTGTGAAATTGGGGGTTATTGAGAGTTGCTGTGACCCCTACTTTCTTTCCTCTGTGAGGGCTGTGTTGTGTAAATGTGTTGTTGCTGTTATTATCAATTTATTGTGGAATTCTTTTGTTAGTGTATTGAGTGAGTTCTGTGTCCTGATGGCTGCTTTGCGCAAAATGAATTTCTGCAAGGACTAACAAAGAATCTATCTATCTCTATCTGGTGGTGAGCGGGAGAGACGAGCAGCAGTAATGAATCCATAATATTACGTTCAACTCAGGATAGCAATGACATACTGTGGGACACGCACGCACGCACGCACGCACGCACGCACGCACGCACGCACGCACGCACGCACGCACGCACGCACGCACGCACGCACGCACGCACGCACGCACGCACGCACGCACGCACGCACGCACGCACGCACGCACGCACGCACGCACGCACGCACGCACGCACACACACACACACACACACACACACACACACACACACACACACACACACACACACACACACACACACACACACACACACACACACACACACACACACACACACACACACATCAAAAGAACTGTTCCCAATAACACAGATTAGGGAGCTTTTCAAAGTATTATTAGCAGGGGATAAAGAGTGCTATATACTTTCCCACCAAACAAACCACTAACCTTGAAGAACCTTAAAGAAGTGCAACAGAAATGCTGACTATAGTGGAAAACATCTTTTGACTCTCTGTGCAGAAGATGAAACCGCTCCATACGGTACATCAACCTCATTATTCATTAAATATGGATGGCAGAGGTTTTAGCATTCAACGTGACACACGTCACCATATGGCCAACATGGGGAGGGGAGGGGAGGGAAGGGAAGGGAAGGGAAGGGAAGGGAAGGGAAGGGAAGGTTTTATTTCAATCTCTGAACCCATTAAAACCTGAGGCCGATTCTAACAGTTTTCTGAAAAGTGCACTGTGTTAGTACTGTTGGTATATCAGTGGTGCTCAAACATTTTCATGTCAAGGACCATATGTATTTGGCTACGACCCCCATCTCAAAATATGTTCCATTCCAGAAGCAAAGATGAGTTAAAAAGCGTACATCTAACTATTAATTTAGCTAATGTCTGTCAGTCCGCTGTCCGCCGTCTGTCTGCATGCGCTACCAGTGTCGCGACCATGGTAACAGCCGCATGCTAAAACAATGCCCACCTGACATCAACAATGCCTGACTGACATCAACGATGCCTGACTGACATCATTGACTGACATCACTACAGTGCCCAAATTTGGAGATGACATCACAGACTGTCCTGGACACGGAACACCATGGGCATAAAGAGTGCCAGACAGACAGACGGATACAACGGATACACAAGTGGACATCAATGGTGATCATTCTGCCCAACGGGCATAAAACACAGACAAATACATACACACTCCAGCGGGCACACACACACACACTCAAGTGCACACGCGCGCGCACGCACGCACGCACACACACACGCACGCCCACACACACTTTCAACCCAACATGAAACATTCAAAGTGTTACTGTCACATTTAATGTGTGCACGCATGAAAGTGAATCTTTCACTACATCACAGCGGTGCCATAACCATCAGCGTCTACAGTAGAGCCGCATGTAATCCCATCAAACAGGCTTAAATAAGTTGTTGGCGTTGGCGGGAATAAACTCCAACAGAAACCGGTGGCATGTCTCCACTCCAGTCAGGTGTATGGGAAAACTGGCCCAAAATGTTACCCTGCATTCATTTCCATCGCTGTCGGCCAGAAAACCTCCTATCTCCCGCATTTCAACTTAGCGCTTTGTTTTAAATTAATGCCGTACTTCATCACACAGGAGTGCGTTGCACTAGAGGAGTGAAAATAACCAATCTAGCTTGTTGTGTTCATGTAGATTGAATATTTTCACTACTTTAAAAGTTTTCTTTTAAAAGATGATAATAAAGGAACGGCTCTGGACATACAAGGTTTCCAGCAGACAGCGGTCATTTATAATGGTTAGGCCTCCTAATGACTTGGTGTGGGTGTTGCATTCTTTAACGGCGCTCCCTTGCACCTCCGTCATTTGTTCTCATTAGAAGCAAACATCTGCTGTACATGTAGTCTACTGTATACGTACAGCACAGCACACAGGTTGGCAAACACACACATCTGTTCAAAACTCAAACTTGCCCCCCCTCAAATACATACACACAGATGTGCCATTTTAACTCTTCTGTATTTACTGCTATTTTCCTGAATATTCCTGGAAATGCATTTTTTACAATTTCTGCAGAAATGGAAAGAAACCACTCCATTCCCATTGAAAAGCAGAATTCACCTTTATAGTTAGATTTAAACTTAGATAAAAAAATAGCTGATCTCAAAGGTCTTTGTCGGGTACACAAGATAAATCTGATATACCTGACGAAGGTCAATAAGTTGTACTATTAAAATCACCTTGGGAGCAAAAAAAAAAAAAGCAAAAGCGCATATTATGCTATCTTTTCTCATTTCCCTTTTTATTTTTATCCTGCACCTGTTGTGACATTTTGGATGAGTGTGCATTCCCTTGGACTCCTCGCTCTCCAAAGTACACATCATTTGTGCATAATTAGGGCTCTGAGAGCTATGCCAGTACATCTAATATTAGACATGGATCCAAGCCTTGCTGCTGCAGTCTCACCTGTATATTCACCAGTCAGAGTTAAATACAACGCCCTAGCGGCGTGCTAATTTAACAGGAGGACTAATCTACCAGTCATCCCCAGTGGATTCTGCTGATGCACAAACAGTAGACAACCTGCCTCACAAAAGTGTTACACTGTGATTTCCCAATGGCACACTAAGTATAGTCACTTATTTGTGGCAGCGGTTCTCAATTTGTGGGTCGGGACCCCCAGGGGGTCAACCACAATTGTATGTATTATTTATTTATTTTGGGGGGAGGTCAATTTAAGGACTTTTAAGACCCTGGTTCAAATAGATTATTATTATTTTGGACTTGCACACAAGATATCACAATATCTAAACAGCAGATTGTCACAGAACTTGCTCAGTGCATGTTCCCTGGAAGATGAATCCTAAAATGTGTATATACATTTATATAGATTTTGTAACCCAGTTATTCTAACCAGTTCCCTTTCCCTCATCAGTGATGTAACTAACAACCTCCCTCTATCCTCACTGCTCTCAAAGACGCATAGAAGCAGCTGTTTTTTTGGTGTTATTTCTTATTAGTGCTTGAAAGACGGTTTAATCCGCCGTCTCTGAGTGCTAAAATGATTTACACCGTTGATGCCTCCTCTCAGCGTGACAAATTGGCTGGTGCCAGCGGGCACTGCCTGACGCAAATATACGGCTAATCCTGCCCGGATCATTAATTAACGTTTGAACCTCAATGCAGAGTCCCTCAGCAATGTCGTCCACCATGTTGAACACGGGCAGTCGATTGGGATCTCCATTGCAAGCAGTAGTTGTGCCCCGTATCTGGGGCGACCCACAGGTTGAGAACTACTGAGATAGGGCACTGTGTCTTGAACAGTGGCTCTCAAACGTTTTCATGTCAAGGAGCCCCAAATTGATATGTTTGTTTGCGGAGCCCCATCTGAAAATGTTTTGCGCCAGGGACCCCCCAGAGGAGAAACTCTGTGCTAAAAATAATTATAAATTCAAACATTTTCCTACTGGAGGCTAAGATTTAAAAATACATGTCAAAAACAGCAGATGTACTCTACAAGCTTGTAGCTTTGTATATCTGCTATTTTTTAATATCCGACATACAAATATTAGTCCATGAGCCCCAGACTGAATTTTCACTAACGGGGGACATTCAAGGTGAATAAATCTAGTTTGGTATTTTGAAAAGGTCTATATCCCTAGATAATATTTCAGCATGATAGCCCTTCCCAAGAGGTAGCTTAGTCATAGTTATCAGCCTTCAATGACACCAACCACAAATCCACAGAATCAAAAAACGTCTAATTGTTTTTTGAATAAAACATGTCAGAAAGTGGAAAAAAACATTGTTCAATCACTTCCATTCACTTATTTGACCACATAAACCCTAGCATGCCTATTCTGGGTCAAACATTCAATATCTACAAGCTCACACCACCTCATGTTGTGACACAGTGATTTTTCATGTTGTGAACAGAATTTTCACTTATTAGTCCATGAGCCCATTTCTGAATTTTCACTAACGGGGGACATTCAAGGTGAATACATCTAGTTTGGTATTTTGAAAAGGTCTATATCCCTAGATAATATTTCAGCATGATAGCCCTTCCCAAGTCAAGTGGTAGCTTAGTCACAGTTATCAGCCTTCAATGACACCAACCACAGATCCACAGAATCAAAAACGTCTAACTGTTTTTTGAATAAAACATGTCATGCAGAGGGAAAAAAAACATTGTTCAACCTCTTTCATTCACTTATTTCACTTATTTAACCACATGAACTCATGAGCACAGGGTAAACATTCAACAAATCACATCTCTACAAGGGTAAAATCTCACTCTTTCGAACTACCATCATTTCGACCGGAGGGTTATCGACTCACCCCACGGAGGTTAGGGTAAGGGTTAGAGTTGGGTGTCGAAAAGATGACATGTAGAAACAGTGAAGCGCTCCCCTCTACAAGCTCACAACATCTCACATTGTGACACGATGTGAACAGCTATATAGGAAGTCTTATATGGTATTGAAAAGATTTGGTGTAGAGTGAAAAAGGAGCGCACAATGTATAGAACGGGGACTCAACGAAGGAAGTGGTAAATCAATTAACATAATCAAACTCCATATTATACTTTCAGTATATTATACTATAAGTTTCTACATCTGCCTCCACCTCTCACTGATTAGGTTTCACTGCACCAACTACAGTACCTGCACTATTGTTTCTAGGAGAATTATACAGTACATTTCTTGTTTCCAACACCAGATTGCATAGCTGATGGTATAATTTAATTGAAAGAACAAACATATCAGTGTCAGTGGACTCAAGCTGAAGTTTTGTACCACTTCTTCCATGTGGCCTAGCTACTTCATGGAAAATGGAGATCATGGATGTCAAAACATTACATAGATTTCACTATAATCTTTGGTCTGTTGGCAGGGGAAACATTCAGTGGTAACATTCTGGTTGCTGATCAACATAACCAAAGTCATCACCATTCAGTCCTCTTCTGGTTGGACAACCTTTTGAGTATGTCATGACCTTGCTCTCTCCTCTGAATAATGTCCACAAGGCCTCCAGTGACATGTGATTGTGCTCAAGTGCATTATCTACCCAGTGGCACAGAATGTCATCTAAGTCTTATTAAAAGTGAAACGTCCATTGCTGAATTATTGGTATATATGTGTGGTCTGCAGGGCCTTCATTTATGCAGTTTAGAGGAGAATCAGTCTGCCATATGTCTGCTTGTCATGAGCAAATAGGTACTTGCATTAGAGAAGAAAGGTGAAGTTCCCCAAGGTGTAGAGGGAATTTAGGATTACTGGATTTCTTCCTCAAGGACTTTGTTGTGCTAGCAAGGCCTGCTGCTCATTTTCCACCTCTTGATGGTGGTTGACATCTTCTGTCAACTAGCTTTGCTGACTAGTCTGCATGTTCTGTCAACTAGCTTTGCTGACTAGTCTGCATGTTCTGTCAACTAGCTGTGCTGACTAGTCTGCATGTTCTTACACATAGAGGTCAAACATTGCTAGGACTGTTTTCCTGTGTGCTTCTAGGGCCCTCTTCTTGTGCTTTGCTTCAAGGATAAGCCTTATTGTGGTGGGACCATATAGCGTACAGTACGGTATATGTGCCTCATTCTAGGCTTCATCAAGCCAACTACCTTCCATCTATTGTGTTGCCAGCAGCCCTCAGTGCTGTCCACCCATCTCTAGTTGCTGTGTGTGTTCCTACAGAGCCAGGTCCAAGCTTATCAGTCTTCCAGACCTTCCTTGGGGTCATTTTTTTTTTCAGGCCATGAACCTCGATTCACACATAAAATCTGTAACACGCACCTGTTTTCTTTTCCCACCTTAGGAATATTGCGAAACTTAGGTTGGTTGATTGTTCATTCAGACCTAGAAATGATTATCCATGCCTTTGTGTCCTCCCACCTTGACTATTGCAACTCAGTTCTCACCTACCTCAATAAAACTTCCATAGATCGCCTTCAATTCATCCTAAACACTACAGCAAGACTGTTAACTAGGTCCAGCAGAAGGTGTCACATTACTCCAATTTTGGCCTCTTTCTGTTGGCATGTTGTCCACGACCTGGGCATCCTCAGCTTCAGTTGTGAGCATGAATACAGACCATGTCTTGTGCATAGTAGGGTTTGATATCTTCAAGGCTTGTCCCAGGTTTAAAGTCATCAAGGTGACCTGTCACCTTGGTGACTTATGACAAGATATCATTTTATGGACATCTAAACTGACATAGACTGTAAGATCCTTCTCAATAAACTAAAAGCAAAACATATATATGTATATACATAGATATTTCTGGGTTTCAGCCCGATTATTTCATAATTTATGCAAATATGCTTAATGACAAAAGTTTTAATAATTTAGTTATGGCAAGATAAGAATTTCATTTAGATCAACTTTCTAAGTTAAGAAGAAGCAAAGTGATAGTAGTTTCCTATTTTAGGTAATAAATTGCTATTGATGCAAATTATTGTTATTATAGGCCGACATATTTATATAATTTTGTAACATACTTTTATATGTCATAGCCTTTGTGTGTGTGTGTGATTATAAGTGTGAATCAAGCTTAAATGTTACATATACCAGATACAATAAACTGCACAAAATTCTACTCTGCTTATAATGCGAGTTAATGGGAAAACAATGATTGTCCCAAAAAACTATTAAAGCTACCTATTTGAAAAGGCTATCATGTTTCAAAGTACTTATATGGACCCTATAAACAAACTTATACAAAAGAGATTTATTCACCTTAGGTGTCCCTCACATTTGGTCTAGCTCATGGACTATATGGATAAAGGGGTTAAAATGAGTGTGATGCTGTAACAACTTTTTTTTTCTGTTGACCCCCCCTCCCCCCAAAGACCCCTGGAGAACCACAGGTCTAGAATCCATCTTATGCCCCCCAAATGTTTGTGTGTGTCCCTCGGTCCGTCCACGGATAATCTCACAAATTATTCATTCAATAAATCACTTTGAGAACCATTGGTTGGTTCTAAAAGAGACATCTGAGATCCACATAATTTAATTGTTTCTTTTTACCACTAAAAGTGGTAGTTGTCACTAATGGATTTTGGAACCAAACTGTCCCTTTCTCTGTCTGTCTCTCTCTTTCATTCAGCCCTCTCTCTCTCTCCCATCTCCTTCCCAGATTAATGCAACAGTCATCTGGCGTGCACACACAGGGGGGCGGGCCGTGCAGCCACTGATGTTAATGTCATCAGCTGCTCCGTAATGATCACTTCAACAATCCATCAAACCGTGTGTGTGTGTGTGTGTGTGTGTGTGTGTGTGTGTGTGTGTGTGTGTGTGTGTGTGTGTGTGTGTGTGTGTGTGTGGGCTTGCAAAGCTATCTTTGTGGGGACCTCATGTCCCCACAAAGATAGTACAATCCAGGGAAAAAAACGTGTGGGGACAAATTAATACGTCCCCACAAGGTCTTTAGGGGTTAGGTTAAGGGTTAGGGTTTAGGGTTAGGGTTAAAATGAATGGAATGTCCCCACAAAGATAGTAGACTATGTGTAATGTCCCCACAAAGTAGCAATTGCAAACCTGTGTGTGTGTGTGTGTGTGTGTGTGTGTGTGTGTGTGTGTGTGTGTGTGTGTGTGTGTGTGTGTGTGTGTGTGTGTGTGTGTGTGTGTGTGTGTGTGTGTGTACGTACCCTTGTGTTTTTTTGTGTGCAATGTGTGTTAATTAGGAGATACAATTAACTGATAAGACAATGTGACACTGGCCTTGCATGCCTGCCTGTGGGGAACAGGAACATGTCCCGTGCTGAAAATAGCCAATCTAGAACTCGTATTTGTGGATGTTGTATCGTGAGTAGTTGGTTTACCAAGACGCATGTAGTGGAGGATAGGGACTTTTCAAGCGCCACAGACTATACCCATAGGAGTCAATTAACCCATTAACACTTACTCTGCCCTTTAAAAATGGCTCCTTTCAGGCTTAACTGCCAAATTCACCCATAACAATAATAATAATGCACGCCCATGCACAGATCATGCACCACGTGTGTGCACGCAGTTTACAACTTTCAAACAAAAAAAAAACTTTTTGAAATCTGTTCAGGCATTCATGAGATAGCATGAAACATGGCTGCCATGTTTGAAAGATGGGGTTGGTCTGGGGGTCAAACATGCAATTTCGCAATAGCGATCATGCCTAGTACATAGTAGGAAGTAAAAAAAAAATGTTTTTTCATGTTATGCAAATTCGGGCCAAAACTCGGGAAACTTGGGCGTGGCAGCGTCAGACAACGGGAAAACTCAGGAAACTCGTGATAGAGCAGTCAATGAGTAAATTGACTGCCTGTGAGCTGCCCAGACAGGCGAGGCCCTATAGGTGCTGACATAACATAAAATAGATAATAACTAGAGATTACCGCACTGTGTATCAAATTCACACAGTAATGAAAATATTAGGACAGGAAAAGTCACCTTAAATCCATGAAATGTTTTGACAGCACAAAAGGTTTATTTTGCTTGAGTCATACTTGAAGGTGTAAATATGCTTTAAAGAATACTGTATTATTCAAAGATCTGCACAAACTTTCAGATTGTTCAAAGATGGCAGATCTAATAGCTCATAGCGTGGCAGGAAGTGACACACTGTGAGCTTGTATATCTGCTATTTTTGATAAGCCAACCAATGTGACAGATGCTTTCCCAGTTCGAATGGGTCCCTCATTTAATAACCCATTAGAAATTAGAGACTTCCCTATTATCGTTAAGAAACTATTAAACTATCAGTTGTAAATGTTTCATATAGGACCACAATGGAAACAAGTCCTGAGGACTGTTTTGTCTCATCTTTTCGGCTTCAATGTATTAAGCCTGTATCATAGTCCAAGGTGAAGAGCTATCACCTCACCGTGGTGTAGTTTTCTAGCTATCACCTCGGCTTTTTTAACATTTTAGATGATAGCTAGAAAACTACACCACGGTGAGGAGATAGCGCTTCACCTTGGACTATGATAGAGGCTTTACTGTACCACATGCTGTACATTTCCAACTAACAAAGTATTCAATCAACCAATGTTAAATCAATCAATATTGAGCAACTGGCGTGTCCTATTTCTCACCTGAAATGGTATCAGAAACTATTTCTAGTTGTTCTCCATAGGTGAACTAAAGACAGTTTCCAGACAGGCTTCCCTTCGGCACTCTCAACTTCCTCAAAAGTAGGTAAGCAGCCCCCACAAGATCTGGCTGCAACACATATACCGGCATGTGGTGGAAAAAGTACTCACATGTTTTACTGAATAAAAGTATCAATACCACCATGTAGATTAAACACTGCAAGAGTACAAAGATACTGGCATCAAACTACTTAAAAAGGACCAAAAGTAAAAGTAGTTTACTTATTACACATTTCACGTTTTCAAATGCGTACAATGTATCAAAATTGATTGAAAATAGCTGTAGATTGTAGATCGTCTGTGTGCAATATTTGCCTCTGAGATGTAATGGAGTAGAAGTAATAGTATTGAGAATTGGAAATACTCCAGTAAAGCAAAAAAATACCTCAGAATTGTAGTTGAGTAAAGTACTTGACTACATGTTACTTTCCATCACTGTGCACCGGCAATGTCGCTACCGAGTCCCGTTGTGCGAGCGCATGCAGGGTATCGGCCAATTTATGCAGCCCTGGGGCCTCAGGTTGTCACCGAAAATAGCCGATCTGCAAGCTCACGATGCGTCACGTCCGCGACGCAGCATGAGCTTGCAGATCAGCCATTTTCGTCACGCTCCGCCGTCGTACGACTAGGTATAAATTGGGGCTTAAGTCAGCAAGAGACGTGGGCTGATGATGCCGCGCTCTCTCTCTCAACAGTCAAATCAGGACAAACTGTCACAGCACTAGCGTGAGGCAAGAACAAGATATCCAACTCAGCAAGTTCCAACATTTTCTCAAAATACATATATCTCACACCGCGGTATAGCAAGCCATACCCTGAAACATATCCTCCCATTCTTAGAGCCCCAATAAGTTCTCTTTCGGTGCAACTTGTCCCATGGTGAATATTAAGCTGACTGCGGAATCTGGCTGACATCAGCGTTGCTCCGGGGAGAGATAAAGACGGGAGGTGTCAGGAAGTGTCACCTGTGACAACGTGGCAGCGCCCCGGGGCTGACAGGCTGGTTGTGACGGTGGCATCCATTTTGGGTCCAGGGAGAGAGAGAGAGAGAGAGAGAGAGAGAGAGAGAGAGAGAGAGAGAGAGAGAGAGAGAGAGAGAGAGAGAGAGAGAGAGAAAGAAGGCCCAGGCCTAGCTTGGCATGGAACACAATATGGAACTAATGACTCGTGGCCAAAGTGAAGTCTCTGTAGACACCGATGGCATACTGGTGTATTTTGAATGTTCTAGCGGAACCACAGCTATCAGCAGTATCAGCTGAAAGTTTAGCAAACTTCATGGTCACTTCTGGCCTGCCAGCGGCAGACAATAATTTAACACATTCACTATATTAATATATTACTATTGATAATTAATTCACCTGCCTCTGCCAGGGTATTTTCTTCTTTCACTCGGAAAATCAAATGTTTAACCGCGATGATCCGTTCTTTAGTTATGGCCTGTTGAAAAATGCTTGATTTGACGAAAAAAATTATTCCTAGATAAACAGATGTTTCTAAATCTTATATAGCGTTGGAGAGCGGATGGAGCGAAACATTTCCGGATAACGTCATTTCTGGTTCTAAGCGTTGCATGTCAGCTGGGGGCGCTACATTCATACTGTATTTCCGCGATCATTGAAAAAAAACGGAAATTAAGGAGTTCGCCATCGTTAGCGCTCAAGCGTTGCATATGAATTGACGCTGTTTTTTTATTTTAATTTTGGGGTTTTTATGCCTTTATTGATAGGACAGTAGACTGGCAGGATATGGGGAGAGAGATGAGGAGTGACATGCAACAAAGGTCGTCTGGATCGGGATTCAAACTCTTGACACGCTGTCAGGCTGGCATTGCAGCTTAGGGTACCCATGACTACGGTGCCACCGGCCCGGGCCCTAACAGAGGGTTTCAGTGCGATATGCGTTGCTGTTGGTAAATGAATGCCCCACTTGATAATAAATACTACAAGTCTCTGCAAGTCTCTGAGCTTGTAGATCTGCTACTTTTGCTGTTTTGGAATTTGAACACTGAAAAGTAACAGTTTAGGTTTCCAGAGACAGAGACAAATTGCCACTCCTCCCACTGCTCTGTGGCGCCACGGCATCCTCATGTGTGCAGAGGTTTCATTCTCGCTTGTCTCAAGTCTGAGATAATTGATGGATTCACTCAGTTAGCATTTAAATTATCCCACTAATATCAGCAAAGTGAACAAAGTCTCTAACAAACTCCTGTTAAATTAACATTAAACTGGGATGATGATAATAATGACAAAAAGAAAAGGTCCCGACTTGAAAGGAAAAGCTCTTGGGAATTAAAACGCAATACTGATGGCAGATGATTTGTTTTCTTCTTGCATATTATGCATAATGCTGGAAATCACTGAAATAACAGGGCTCTCACTTCAAATCCGTTGGCAGCAGGCCTCAATTAGCAGCTCTGAGCTTCCAAACTCAGCGAAAGAGATCTACGAAATTAGCACACCGTGTAAACTAACACAGTATCACTTACCAGTGAGCGTGTGTGTGTGTGTGTGTGTGTGTGTGTGTGTGTGTGTGTGTGTGTGTGTGTGTACACGTGCGTGCATGCTTGGGGAGGGGGTTCATTTGGGGAAAAATATTCCTTCTTTAACCACATGAACCCTAGCGTCTCTATTCTTGGATAACATTCAGAAAAATATCTCACAGCTTGTGCAAGTCGTTTGGCAGTCAATTTTGGCGAAGAGATTTGGTAGAGGAAAAAAAGGATAAGAGTATAGAGGTTAAGGCCCTTGCACATATGCAATGTGATTTCTTTAATAAGATAATCCGTCTTTCAAAGAAAAGCCACTCGTCGCACGATGGAGGGGATCATAGAAAGCATTTTCATTGAGTGAGGAAATCTGACTAAACAGCAGCTTCCATATTCTGGTGAGAACATTAGCCATAAATTGCCAGTCTACAAGCTCACAATGCATCGCAAGGGATTTTGGGCCCTATTCTCGCCCATGCCTTACCGATTATCCCTGAACTTCTTTTTTACTATTTTGAAAAGCATTTTAAAATACTTCAAATAGCCGATCTACATCGACACGTTGTGAGCTTGTAGCTATTTGAACTATTTAAAAATGTTTTTCAAAATGGTAAAAAAAAGGGCAAAGACTTTTAGGGATAATTGGTAAGGCATGGACCGAAATAGGGCCCATATACCTGTAGCGTAGGGAAAGTACAAAAAAGTACAGTTTGTGTTTCACTCTGTCAGATAGCAGGAGACTGCTGCGGTTATTTGACAAACTGGCTAACCGATGGATATCGACAACTCTACCCCATGCACTTTCTCCTGATGACGCACCCACATGCGTGTGTGCGTGTGTGTGCACACGTGTGTCTCCTTGTTATTGACTAGACCTTGTCCACCGCTCTGTCTGAGCTGAGTAATTGATTTTGTCCGACCAGCGTTGCCGTGTCGTGTTGCGGCGTCGTGTTCCACCAGCGTCTCTCGGGCCCCTGCAGGCTCCCATGGTGTGTGTGTGTGTGTGTGTGTATGTGCACGCGTACGTGTGTGTGTGTGTGTGTGTCCTTGTGCCTCTGTAGGCATGAATTAATTCACGGAGGGAGTGGTAGAAATGAGCAGTGCGTCCTGCTGCGCTCATTACTCTGTCCACCTCCATGTCAATCACACTGGAGCGGTTGTTGAACGACCTGCAGTGAATTCACTAAATGCTCTCCATAGGTCTGCTCTGTGCTCACAACTGAATTACTGCCATTTACTGCCATTTAATGCCCCCTCTATCTGTAAAGTAACTACATAAGTACATTTACTCAAGTACTGCACGTAAGTTCAATTTTGAGGTATTTTTACTTTAGTGGAGTATTTCCAGTATTAAGAGTTCTCAACGGGCCTGAAAATGAAGGCCCGGCCCTAACTGGGCCTAGCTAACTGGGCCGGCCCGGCCTGGCCCGGCCCTACTAGTAAGCATACATTTTAGGCCCTACCCTACCCTAAATGTCGGGTCGGGTTCGGGTATGGTCGGGTTTGGGAAGAATTTGAGAACTCTGTCACAGAGTAAATGTAATAAAATAATACAACATATATATTTTTTCCTTTTTTCATTGAGCCCGAGGCCCTACCTGGCCGACTAATTAGCGTACATTTTAGGCCCTACCCTACCCTAAATGTCGGCTGGCGTATGGTCGGGTTCGGGCAGAATTTGAGAACTCTATAGTATTAAGGTACTTTTACTTGGTGTATCAGAATATTTCTACATTGCAGTATACTGTTTCACCACTGTTTTCCACCACTGTCTCTCACACACACATAAGCTTGTGCACGCACGCACGCACGCATCCACCACTGTCTCTCACACACACATAAGCTTGTGCACGCACACACACACACACACACACACGCGCACACGCACACACGCACACACACACACACACACACAAAACCCGGATAAGCAAAACCTGCCCTTCAGATATCCTCTGAAACATCATCAACTTCATAACACACACACACACACACAGACACACACACACACACACATGTCGGTACCACTACAGGTACTTGTGAAGACAAGGACTTTTCCCCCCGCCCACAAGCCCCTCCTCCTCCCTTGTGCTGCTGTCAATCTAATAGAAAATGACTGGCCGCTAATGGCACAAAATCATCCTCTAATGCCGATCAGATGGCAGGCGGGGGAGCACGCAGCCACTCACCTGTCACAGGAGATGTGCGTGATGGATGACACGGGACTCCAGCACACTTTAAAAGGTGTACCCAATCTGTCAATCAATCAGTGACTCTGAGCCCTGCTGAGCGTTCCTGGGACGACGCAGCGTTAATCAAAACAAAACGCTCAAAACGTCTGGAAGGCGCTCGGGGCGAGAGAGGGGGGGGGGGGGCTCATCGGCGCTTCTAAGCCACATAGTGCTCCTCTCTCCCCTCCAATCTCCTCCCCTATACCGTCTCCTCTCCTCTCCCCTCTCTTTTAGACTGCTCTCTTCCAGGCCTGGAATTTTGCCATTTTAGGGACAAGGCCACTTGGCCTTTGGTGCTGTCCATTTTTTGAGGGCACAAAGGCCAAATGCCAGGGCAGGAAGGCCATCAAATAAAACAAGATTTTAGTCCATTGAAAGAATTTGATGAATTTAAGGGTTAGGGATGATAACCTAATCTGCAGTGAAATAGATAAATGATGGTATTTACAATCTGATCCATGCTCAGCCCTGCACCAATCAAAGTCACTGGATTGGTTAAAAGATGGGGACTCGGGGGAGTTACGATTTCAGAATCTCAACAAAAAACACAGGTGTCTACATGACGAGAAAGAGACACCGGTGTCTACTGTCAGCACATTGACAAGAAAGAGAGAGGATAAAGTGGTTCAGTCAGCTGGGGCATTAAGGCCACTGTGGCCTCAGGGCATGCCATTGGTTTGAGGGGCACAAGGCCAAACTGAGGGGCAACGGCGGTAATGGCCTTCATGACCTCCATGAAATTCCTGCCCTGCTCTCTACGCCTCTCCCCTCTACTTTTGTCCACTCCGCTACTCCCCTCTCCTCCCCACACCTTTGCTCCCCTCTCCTCTCCTCTCGGTGGGCATTATAGATGGCTGTGCTGTCTGAGAAGAGACAGTGGGAGAGAGCTCGGGCTTATTTTAATTAACGATTGCCCCCCCCCCCCCCCTCTCCGCCGCCGCCGCCGCCCACACACACACACACACACACACACACACACACACACACACACACACACACACACACACACACACACACACACACACACACACACACACACACACACACACACACACACACACACACACACACACACACACACACACACACACACAGCCCTCCGTAGATTCGGTCAAAGATTAAAACTCGTTAGGATTGATTTTGGCTTCCACCCCTATTACAGAGCTATGGTCTCACAGTGGCCTGAGAGAGATGGAGGGGAGGTGTGTGTGTGTGTGTGTGTGTGTGTGTGTGTGTGTGTGTGTGTGTGTGTGTGTGTGTGTGTGTGTGTGTGTGTGTGTGTGTGTGTGTGTGTGGCGCGAGGGGATGAAGAGGAAAAAGAAAGTTGAAGGTCACAGGAGAGAGAACGACAGAGAGAGAGGGAGAGATAAGCGGAGATTAACTCGGGACAGCGGTGTCGACAGAGGCACAGAAGATATTCTTTTGGGTTATAGAGATTGTTACACAATCTGATCTGAAAAAGAAAAATGAGCGAGAAGACAGGTAGCGAGAGAGAAAGAGGGAGAGAGAGAGAGAACGAGAGAGAACGCAGGGGCGTCACAAGCCCTAGTAACTGAGTTACTAGGGCCCAAGGTGGAGGGGCCTTAATGATTTTATACTTTAGCTATTGAAAAATAGCAGATCTACAAGCTCACAGCAGTCCCGTGCTGCGAGCTTGTAGATCTGCTATTTTTGAAAAGTCGTGAAAATGTGTGAGAATATATGTATTTTTTAAGCGAACATTTGTAACTCAAGTTTTGTTTCTGGGGGGTCCCTGGAACTAAATATTTTGAGATGGGGGTCCGTGGCCAAATACATATCATTTTGGGGGTCCTTCACATGAAGAAGTTTGAGCACCACTGACATAGAAACATAGGTTTTTCAAAAAAGAAAACCTTAGAAGGATTTTAAATATTCAAAGACTTGCACAAATTTTCACGATTTTTTTTAAAATAGCAGATCTACAAGCTCGCAGCGTGGCACCGAGTGCCTGTGAAATTGTATATCTGCTATTTTTCAATAGTTAAAGCTCAAAATAATCCAGTGAATCCTCGTACCCAGGACCCAGAATTTGGTGCGACATCCCTGAGAAAGAGAGAGAGCAAGCGAGAGATAGAAAAGTGCAATGTCAGTCAGACTGCATGACATGTGCTCTAATCATGGTGGGGTCTTGGGGGAGAGGGTAGGGAAGGACGACTGCCCAATTATAGGAAAACTTGCGTAATTTCCTCGGTCCCCTGCATCTAATCCACTTCACCTTGGGAGATGTGCACATATCTAGATCTGCATGGCTGAGGTCTGATATAGGTTGACTCGGATCCACCGCAGACGTGTGGACAGCTGTGTGCTTTCATAACAGGACCGTCGGGACGTCGGTTAGGGAAATGTGCATTAGCAGATTAGGAAGGGCAAGCTATAGCGGACGACCGCAGCATACAGGCTATACCTGTGGGGATTTCATCCGCATTCCATTAACCATGACATTTACTGTATTATAGGAATATTGGACATATCTGACTTGTTTCTGTCTTTCTTTCTTACAAAACATATATATGCAAATAAGGAGGGACTAAAATATTTCACTCACTTTTGTTTTTTACACCTGTAAATCTGTAAAATGCGACAATAAAAGTTAATCGGATTCACTTTGATCCTTCTCTTTAACTCTTTGAGCGCCAGCGCCCTCTAGGGGCCAAAGAATGCCAGCGCATCTCTCATAGGCGAGCGCTTTAGCTTCCAGGACTTCAGCTTCCAGGACCTGACGTGCTCACGTTGATGCACGGCATGGAAATGTCCCGGATGAAGATGCTAACAGAATGGCTATTCCCATTTTGTCATCTAAAAGATCATTTTTGGGCGATTTCGCCGTAAATAAACCTCGCGCCGCTTTCCTAAAACACAAAAAAGAGATATAAGCCTTTAAAGATGCGGTCTTTCATTGGATTAGGCGGAGATTGGCGATTGCGTTCGCAAATTACGGCCGGCCGGGACGTTGTTAGCTTTCGGCTAGTAGCTACAAAAATCAAGCCAGGCTTCAGAAGGCCTCTTATCATTTTATTCATTTAATTAAATAAAGCCGAACTACTTCGGGATCGGCACACTCGTGTACTCATCGGAAGCGGCGCCGAACATCGGGTGAACATTGGGGAGCTCAAAAATGTATTTTAAACCATTTTTAATGGAATATATCGTCGGACAGAGTAGAACGGCTAGCTGGCTAGCGG
Source organism: Nannobrachium achirus (assembly GCF_963921795.1). NCBI lineage: Eukaryota > Metazoa > Chordata > Actinopteri > Myctophiformes > Myctophidae > Nannobrachium > Nannobrachium achirus. Next base: position 44,613,820 of record NC_137833.1, on the reverse strand, counting down.
CTAGCGAGCCAGGACCACCCACGACTCTACAAGCAGCTCGGGGTAAGTGAATTAATAAAAAAAAGATTGTATTGGATTGAAATAAAGCCGAACTAGTTCGGGATCGGCACCAGATGAGTTAACAGCACATCTTTTTTCCTTGCTGTAATTCATTTTAAAATGAAGTTTATTCGATCTTCTCCAAGCCCAGGCATCGAATCATATCAAGACAGCCATCTTGGTGTTTGCAAGAAGAGCTATAGGAGGCTGAAGCTTAATTTAATTGATTAAATCCATTTCATGTATACTCCATTGCATGATAGGGGTCGCTTTGCTCCAACAACTGATCTTCCGAGGGTCAGTTATTTTCGCCAAGCAACGCCGCCATGCCACGACGTAGAAATGAAGCTTGACATCTCTGTGTCTTTGAGCCAAGGCCAGGGGAATGAAGCAAGGGCTTTCCGTTCCGTGATGAGTCCGCGTGTGTCAGACATGTCCGAGTACATTAGACGGCGCATTTGAATCAAGCTCATTAATTAGTCCACGTCGCCCATTATAGGATCCCAGCGGCAACAACGATCACACTGAGGAAGGTGACATTGGACCAAATAGCTTCCGACAGCCTCGGTGACGTAAGCCAAGCCTCGGCCCTGGAATCAGTCCTTAAAGCGAATTAAAATCTTCCAAGATTCTGCGGCCACAGGGCAGCCCTGTGTAATCAGCCCACCCGGGCTTATACGTCATGGACCAATATAGACCAGTGTATCGAAGCGATCTAAAGATTCATGCCTGTTGATGTTTGATTTAGAGATGCTCTGATTGCGATTTTTGGGGCATACCGATATTCTCAATCTCAGCGTCAAATCCATAAATTCTTCTATTTATTGCGTTACTGTAGCAGCATTTATATATTTAATGATTCTTCTTACAAAACATTGACATTGTATATTAAGTATAAACATTAGGAGATTGCAGGCTGAGGTCCTTTAGTATCCAATTCAACTTGTAGGAGTTACAGCTAATAGCTGATCTAGCTTGTAGATCGGCAAAGCTGATACCGATCAAAGCCGATAGAGACATTATCGGCCGATCGCGATCACTTACCGATCAATCGGCACATCTCTAGTTTGATTGTCTGTGTAGGCCTACGGTGTGTTTTGTGCTTCGCTGTTACTACCGTCTCCCTTTAAAGTCCTGTGGTGCAGTCTGGATCCTCAGAACAATGGAATGATGTTGATCTCCGGCCAGAACGCGTCCCTAAAGGAACTTTACAGAACTTTTTTCTTTGCTCCATCGTTGCCCTCATTTAGTGTTCCCTCATCCTATGAATTATGCATAATGTTTCATCCTCTAGAATCTGGGGAATCCACAGATATATGCACACCAAGCACAAAATGACACATGGGGTCGGGGAAGCGCTTGTTTTGTTGCACTCCCTAGCATTACTTCCTCATTCTTTCAGTAAGGCTCTGATTGGCGTTCGCCATTCGGCAGCCGTGGAAAAGTTTTATTTTATTTTATTGTATTTTTTACTTGAGTAAAAGTATCAATACTACAATATAGAAAAACTGTTACAAGTAAAAGCCCCGAATTCAAAATGTACTGTAAGGTGAAAGTAAAAAAGTATTGGAATCAAAATGTACTTAAAGTAGAAAGTGCTCATTATGCAGAATGTCCCATTTTATGTTCTCAAATGTATAAAATGTAGGCTATAAAATCTTTTGCAAATAGACGATCTACAAGCCCACATGTGTTGCATCGCACGTATTACTACTCAGGTACTTAGGTGTAAGTACAGTACTTGGACTTAGTTACTTTACACCACTGCTGTTTGGTGATGTCGCACCTTGCATGCCTCATCATGAATTGTTTAACTGCACATTCTGATAAGTATACATTTTCATCATTATTTTTGTACTCTTACTTGCATGTTTAAATGGACAAAAATGAAAACAAGCCTTTGGCATTTTAGTCTTTTTATTATTATTATTTTTAACACGTATTGCTGTACTTATAAAACTGTCAATAAAATTGTCAAAGGTCAATCACTTCAGCCCTATATACAGTACGCGGTAATGGAGTCCGCAGGATACGGGGGTGAATAAATTAAGAATCCGCGGCTTGTGATTGGCTGAACGGAGGTCGGGAGCGCTCTGCTGTGTTCACTTGGACCGCGCAGAGGTGCCGAAAGTCAGGGGGATTAAGATTTACTATTCTGTCCATAACGGTACATATCTCGGTAATGGCGCTAAGTCGGCTCATGCGACCTTCACAACGCTCGACACGGCGACTTGCTCCCTGCCGCTCGCTCGGCGGCGTGCGCCTCCGTCGTCATCACAGAAAACAAGCGCTCCTTCCTTACGGATTCCAATATAGCATACAGCACAGCACATTGCAACGCGACACATTGTGATTTGTATACATTTTATAGATGATTCCACATAGTGAGCACTTTCTGCTTTTGGCACTCTGAAGTACATTTTGATACCAATACTTTTGTACTTTTATTCAAGTCAATTCTGAATTCCAGACGTTCACTTGCAACAGAGCATTTCTACATTGCAGTATTGATACTTTCACTTAAAAGACTGCACGTGACGCCACGAGCCACCGTGCGGGGAGGAAACGAGTCTGCTGATGTAGCGCGGCAGCAGTCGCTCCATATGTTGTTATGCTTTGTGGATGTCACGTGATCGCATAATTCAGGAGGAAATGCTTTTATTGTGTAGGGTGTCAGAGGCGTCTCATCAAGCATGTTGCCGCTCCCAGCGAGCCGGAGATGAGAGGAGACAGAACGTCAGCCTTAGTTATAGCTCTCTCTCCCTTGGTTTCTTTATGTCTACGCTATAGTCTCTCACTCGGTAATCCAGGGCCGCCGTGGAGAGAGGCGGACGAATGATTCAGGGGCCCAAAGGTCAAATAAATGTTAAATGGTGTTTTTTTTTAATACACAACGGCTCTCCAGAGCACTTTACGTTGTGCATTCACCCATTCACACTCACATGTACACACATGCCGGCCGCAGAGAAGCCATGCAAGGTACCAACATGCTCATCGGGAGAGGTTAGGGCATGGGTCTTCAACAGGGGGTCAGGGGACCCCTATAGGGTTCTCGGCGTGTCTGATAGGGTTTTATATTAAACCGTAGCTTACTGTCATGGGGCAGCCACGGCTGAAGAGAGAAACTCCAATTCCCAGAATGCAACGGGAGATAGCGTGATCAGGAAATTTCTGAGTGAAAGAAAATAGGATCGCACGGAAATACTGGAAATACTCGCATTACGTTTACTCAGATTACTTTTTCTCGTTCGAAATAAGGGAAAAACTATAAAATACTCTGATTATATCATTGTTTATTGTGTTCCATTTTGCCACTTGTCAACAGTAAAGACAACTTCCAAAGAGTCGTTTTAAAGTAATTGCTATGTTTCTAAGCGACATCATTCCCACAAGACCCCCAGGCATATGGGAATTCCTTCCTAAGGACGATGCTAAAAACACTTTCTAAATCCTAAAACAATCCTAAAAATAAAAAACACTGTATAGCACATTGAAAATGTGACACAGTTTCTGTCCCAGATTGAATAGATATAAAGACCTAGGTTGCATCTTGTAAATAAAACAGGTCCTGTGTAAGTCATGATTATTTAGAGCTGATTATTTTCTGCAAAGACACATTTACAGCAATTCTTATGAGTGAGTGAGTGCAGAGTGAGTGAGTGAGTGAGTGAGTGAGTGAGTGAGTGAGTGAGTATGTGCGAGCGAGACTGCGAGTGAAGGTGTGTGCTTGCGTGCATCAGCGTTCATCACCATGTTGCCACAGACATAAAACATAAGTATTACCAGAAACATGAAGAGATAGCACTGAATGACCATAACAGGCAGGGCCGGATCTAGGCATAGGAAGGGGGGGCAATGCCCCCCTAAATGCCCTGTCTGCCCCACCAAACGGCATGCAAAAATCTAAAATTTCAATTTCATTGCGACCACCAGGGAGCAGTTTACCATGAAAACCTCCACCGGCCGTCCGCCGTCCGTCCGTCCGTCCGTCCGTCACACGTCACACGTCACACCTTTGCCCTGCTCATATCTCCGCATCAGTATGACATCACACCACATGTGTACACAAACCTTTGTGTATGTTGCTGTGGCAACAGTCTGTTGTTGCTGGTCTGTTAGTGTACGTTAGCAACCACCTTAGCAACCATGGTTTTACCCTAGCAACCAACTGTTTACCCTAGCAACCAACTGTTTACCATAGCAACCATGTTTTTTTACCCTAGCAACCAACTGTTTACCATAGCAACCATGTTTTTTTACCCTAGCAACCAACTGTTTACCATAGCAACCAGATACGCAGAGCAGGGATCTCCATATATGGGCATGAACACGTGACATCACACTGATGTCAGATACTCAGAGCAGGGATTTCTCCATAATATATGGGCATAAAAGGGATTCTGTTAGGGATCTCCATATATGGGCATACAAGGGATTCTGTTAGGGATCTCCATATATGGGCATAAAAGGGATTCTGTTAGGGATCTCCATATATGGGCATAAAAGGGATTCTGTTAGGGATCTCCATATATGGGCATAAAAGGGATTCTGTTAGGGATCTCCATATATGGGCATAAAAGGGATTCGGTTAGGGATCTCCATATATGGGCATAAAAGGGATTCTGTTAGCTGTTAGTGATCTCCATATATGGGCATAAAAGGGATGCTGTTAGGGATCTCCATATATGGGCATAAAAGGGATTCTGTTAGGGATCTCCATATATGGGCATGAAAGGGATTCTGTTAGGGATCTCCATATATGGGCATAAAAGGGATTGTATCCCAGATGATGCCCTGTTAGGAGATCCACACTAACAGAATCCATATATGGTCCTACCGACAGCTGCTATAAGCCAACCCTGGCGATAAGGTCTGAGTCGAAGAAATGCTTCTTTCCTGGCAAGAATTGCCCCTTTATACTGTAGGGCTTGTTTGTGTATTGTATGACATCACGCCACATCATCGGCTGAGGACTGTGTGATGTCATCATATCTCCATATATGGAGACATAAGTTGCTCATGCCCAAATATGGGCTGGTGAGGTCAGACTTAGTGTGATGCGTAGGTTATCTCCATATATGGAGATTCAACTTCAATGAGTAACCATGGCAAACTGTCAACTGCCCGTATGTCTTGATAATTGGTAAAACAAACTTTTGGCCTATTTGTGGAGATAAGCGACCAACGTGGTCGCTTATCTCCCGATTAGGGAGTCTTACTGGTTTGAAATGTTATGCTATAACTACAGTAGGTAGATGGATAGATAAACTGATAAGATATTAGAGAGAGAGAGAGAGAGAGAGAGAGAGAGAGAGATAGATAGTGTAATACCTGTTGTTTGTAATGCGTGTTATAGGTATAAGTGTGCCAAAAATGCATATTTTTCTATGTTTTTTGGGTGTTTTAGGGGGTTTGGCCCACGCCGCTTTGCGTCATGGGCTGGAGGTGACCCCCGTATCATTTCTTCCTGCCCCACCTAGTGCTAAAGGCTAGATCCAGCCCTGGTCTGTAACTCTGAAAACACATTGCCCGCAATTAGTCCACTTTCAGAGCTATGGTGGTCCTTGCACCATAACTTGTACTAGTGGTCTCACTATCACATATAGTGTGTGATAGTTTTGGGGGTTTTCTATAGTTTTCTATATTTACACATATAGTGTAAATCAGTGTCATACTGTACATATTCTGAGGAAATCCTTGAGACATTCAGTAATTGGGTATTATGATAAATAAATAATAACATTATAATGGTGTGAAAAACAGAAAATGGACAAGGCCAAGTCTTTGCCAAGGGCACATTTGTCCGTGTACGGACATATTGATGACCCCTGGGCATGCGTGCGTGTGTGAGGTGCAACATATTATCCGTAGGATTTTGCTGACTCGTCTGCTGTGGGCGATCATTGCTCTCTGCCAGGCACGAATAACATCCAATTAATTTGAGAGTTTGTCAGCTTGACATGATCTCTTGACCCCATCCCACACACAACATGGAATGCTTGTCTCAGAAAAACCATCATTTATTTCCACGAGTTGTAATGACAGGGAGGCACTTGTGTCGGGTCCTATTCACCTGAACTCAACCCAAATGACTAAACACCACTAGAAATGGGACGATATGAAAATTTCATATCACGACTATTGTGACAAAAGAAATCGCGATTTACGATAAAAAATCCATTATCCTGGGGCGGAACATTTGCCAAAACATTGCACGTAGATCGGCGATTTTTTTGCAAAGACATTTGATAGAGTGGAAAAAAGACTGTATCAAGTACGTATATTATAAGTACATTTTACCAATTATAGAGGGTTTAAGTGGCACCAGATATGGAGCTCGGCAAAAAAAGGTGAATTGATCCTAGTGCATGACAGAGGACGATATCACGATGAATGAAATCTCCACGATACGATTAACGTGAGTGTTTTTTATCACGATAAACGATAATATCGCTTATCGTCCCATGCCTAGTAATGACAGGGAAGCACTTGTCTCGGGGCACTATTCACCTGAACTCAACCCAAATGACTAAACACCAGCACACACAAACACACACGCACACCAAGAAGCACTGCTAATTCTCCTCCTACTCTCAAAGGAGTTGTTGGATGTTGGTCCAGGGGTTGAGGATGATGGGGAGTGACAGGTTGGGTCTGCTTCAGGAAGTCGTCAAATAAACTCGAGAGCCAATCGGAGCATGAAAGAGGAACAGCGTCAAAGCCCGACTTAGACTTGCTGCTTAAAATAGACGATTTACAAGCTCACAAGGCGTCGCGGACGAGATGTCTTGTGAGCCTGTAAATCGGCTATTCAGGCATTTCAAATGCTTGAGTAGAAACATTTCCTAAAAAAAAACAGTATACATTCATAAAAACAACAAAAAGTTAAAACTTTTACAAGCTCACAACATTTCACATCAATATCATTGTGAACTTGCAGAGCCATATTTTTGCTTGCCATACATACACCGATGTATGTATGGCTTACCGATAAGTGGTTAAATTAACAGAGGACTTTACTGCGTATTATATGGAGAAGCTCTCTGTGGTGTGTGCGTGCGTGCGTGCGTGCGTGCGTGCGTGCGCGTGTGCGCACAATATCATTCCCCTTGCACTTGGCATGTGAGGCGGAAAAGGAGATTACTGTGCGCGCCCGCTTCTATAATTACCTCTCATCTTTCAGCCTGTGCTCTTAAACACAAAAGGGGATGCCAGGCGCTATAGTACACACAGACACGTGCGCTCTCACACGCTGTCACGCACACACACAATGGGGGGCACTTCGGTGTCAAGTCATTTGTTTTGTTTTCAGCAAAGCGCATCGCTGAGCGCTTAGAAAAGCGCTACATAAGTCTGATGTGTTATCATTATTATCATTATTAGTGCATTGTTGCAGGCTGAAAGAAGAAAGTACACAGTAATTGTGTCTTTCTTTTCTTTTTAAAGGGGGTGTATTCTTCCACTCACATCCAAAGCTGATGGTGGGGAGACCACCCACGCTACCTTTAAGCAACACTGGTCAGGTCTCTCTCTCCCTCTCACACTCACACACACACACACACACACACACACACACACACACACACACACACACAGTACATGTTGCTCGTAACTATGGAGAGTGACTCACCTGTAGCGGTTCTAGCCCACACGCACATTATATAAATATCTTTTCTCATAAAGTCGTGATCCCCGCAGTCTTCACAAAAATCACACTGTAGTGCACTGCACGCACTGCAAAAAGTCTACTTCACTCCAACTCCGAGAGGGTCAAATTTGAATTGGAAGCATCGCACACGCGCGCACACACACACACGCACACGCACACACAGACACACACACAGAGTTACAGCCCTGTAGTGTATAGGGTCCATTTGGAACCCAATTTCAAATTAAATTCAAGGAGCTCCAATTCAAAGGAGCTTTGTTGGCATGAGAAAACATATGTTTACATTGCCAAAACAAAGTGTCAAAATATAATAAAAACAGTTGAAAACGGGGAACATATGCAGTCCTAAAGGAATCGTTAAAGGGCACCGTTAAGGAATCGGACCGCTACATAACCGAAATAGTTAAAATTCTACTCGAGTGTTGGGGTTTGAGTCCACCAAGTAATGCCTGTGTGTTGGGGGGGTTGGGGGGGGGGGGGGGGGGGGGGGGGGGGGTTATTTGGCTGGAGTATTTGTCAATGCAAGTACTCCTGCATGCGGGCTCCTCACTGGCAGGTGAGCCAGTAGGAGAAAACAGCCGTCACAGTCAGACACACACACACACGACTGTGAAACCCCATTTCACCCCCCTTTTGGCAATAAATGTCAACACAGAGATTAGCATCTGTTCACAGCTCCGTATATCTGGCTACACAGCATTAAGCCACACCACACATAAAGTATATTCCTACTATTTACAGCGTTAATAACAATTAATCATGGCTAAATGTGTTTTGGAGCCCAACACAGCAACACAGTCTTGGCAAAGTAGAATTCACTCACTCATGCAATTCGCAGCTTTCAAAAAAAGCCATTAAGAATATTAAGGCAGAGATGTACTTTGTCCCTCCACCACCGAATAAATTGTCCCCTAAGCAAAAATACAATGCATCTTTTTTAAGTGGACGTTGGGGAGCAAGTGACCGTCCCAACTAGCAACATTAGAAATAGAGCGGAACTAGCAGATCTAGAAGCTCCCAATGCATCACGATGTGACGCGTTGCGAGATTGTTGGAGGAATTGCAGACAAGCTCATGTAGAAAGTATAAACGACAGGGCAACAGAAGGTCCCAGGGTCGAATCCCAGCCCTGTACCGATGAGGTGTCCATGAGCAAGACACTGAACTTCTGAATGAGCGCGAAGCAACACGTTGTGAGCTTGTAGATCTGATATTTTCACAAGTTTGGGTCCCTGTAAACGTCTAATTTCTGTTGTGGGTCTAAAAGGTTTGGGAACCACTGGTCTACTGAACATTATTATTCTTTGGCTCACTCGTTTTCCCCATCCACCTAAAATCTCTGTTTTAAACATAAGGCGTTGTGAGCATGGGTCTTTAGAGGATTTCACTGTAGCTCAGTCGGTATAGAGCGCTCGCTTGATGTAGATCAGGGGCCTTCAACGTTTTCAGGCCGAGGACCCCTTAGTTGAGAGAGAGATGAAGCAGGGACCCCCACAACCTTGTCATAGATTCCATATAGCTACATCGTTTGACAGGACAATCATCAGTGTATTTTGGATTCATGTCAATTTGTGTTTTCAGATATTTAACCACTTGAACCGTCAATACTTCTCCCCTCTACACCAAACCTCTTTGCCGAAAATAGCTGATCTACAAGCTCACAACGCCTCGCGCTGCGAGGCGTTGTGAGCTTGTAGATCTGCTATTTTTGGCTAACGTTCTCAGAATCTGGTTAAGAATCTGGCTAAAAAGGAGATTTTATTATTTTCTTTCTATCACACAAAGATTTGGAGGACCCCCTGTAGTAACTCTGAGGACCCCCTAGGGGTCCCGGACCCCCCGTTGAAGACCCCTGATGTAGACCACAAGGTCATGGGTTCAATCCCGTGCCATCCACCAACTCGGCGTAAACGAGTAGTACGGGCTTGGTCAGGGTTGCCAATCACACCGCAGTACATTTGAAACGTAACCTTTTGTCGAATGCTAATCCAATATTGATTATGGAACCCGAGCCAACAGGACAAAGTCACAGGTGGCATCAAGGCAAAGATCAAGGGGGGGGGGGGGGTGGGGGGGAGCCGTCAGGGGAACAGAAAGTCAATGTTTCTGAGTGTCATATGGAAGCTCAGAGTAGCTGCTTCAAAGGCTTGACTTTTCGCCCCGAACAAAACGGTCGTCAGCACCACACACACACACACACACACACACACACACACAATCCCTGACTGTCATCTGTCTTCCTTTTTTTTTACGTCGGAAGACTCAAGTTCAGGACAGGCTTCAGAACTTACGCCTGCAGCAGGAGACTTGGCTCAGATCTGAACCCATTTGATTTGGGAGCGTTAGGGACCTGTAGCGACCACATGCCCCATGCCGACATCGACCCCTGGCAGGGCTCGAACCTGTACCGTCCGCACGAAAGGCGCGTGCTCTAACCACTACACTAGGGCGGTCCCCTGCCTCACAATCCCTGTGTAAAGCAAACCCTTCATTTGTTTTTGTCATTCTTTACCCTGCGGTCTATTTGAACCCTTTTTTGCACTGCATTAAATAGGTATTCTCAAGTTTTTCCCCATTGGTTAGTTCTAGCTTATATTTATGTAATATAACGATTTCAAATTTAAATGTCCTTTTAGGATGCGTTTCTTTTGTGCACGCTTTTGCTCTTAATGTTTTGTTTAAAGCACTTAAATTGCCTTGTTGAAATATGCAACTCGTCTAAAGCATAGGTCAGGTGTAGTGGGACCTCGCTCTCCCGCACAGCACAGTCATTAAAGGCTATAAAACATCTTGAACTTTCAAACAATGTGCTGCAGAGGAGCCCAAGCAAAGCTGCACGCGTGCACGCACGCGTGCACGCACGCACACACACACACACACACACACACACACACACGCACGCACGGAGGAGGGTGATGAGAGCAGAGATCCAGCAATCTTATCTTCATTTGGGAATGCATTAAATGTGCTCCAAATAGGGCCGTTTAGCTGCTTTAATGCATGGCCGAGTGGAAAGGAGATTAGATCGGCCGTGTCTTCAGACTCAGAGCCCCAAGGCACACAGCTGTGCCCGTCTGGACCGATAGAGCTTCCCTCCGTGTCCGCAAGCTTGAGGTGTGCCCAAGACAAACATGGCAAGACTCACCAACTCCGGTTTATACTTCCCATATCTGCGTGGAGTAGGTGGTCACTTTTTAATATGAGACCGAAATCAAGTTGGAATTAGGGATGGGACGCTATGAAAATGTCATATCACAATTATTGTGACAAAAGAAATCGTGAATTATGATATTATCGCGATAATCAAAATCCATTATCCTGGGCAGAACATTTGCCAAAAAATAGCAGATCTACAAGCTCACAACGCGTCGCAACGTGACACATTGTGAGCTTGTAGATCGTCTATTTTTTGGCAAAGACATTTGATAGAGAGTGAAAAAAAGACTGTATCAAGTATGTACAGTATATTATGAATACCTTTTACCAATTATAGAGGGTTTAAGTGGTACCAGATATGCAGCTCGGCAAATAAAAGGTGAATTGATCCCAGTGCGTGACGGAGGACGATATCACAATAAATTAAATCTCCACGATACGATTATCGCGAGTGTTTTTTATCACGATAAACGATAATATCGCGTATCGTCCCATCCCTAGTTGGAATCTATTTATTTCCAAAGGGAGAGTGAACGTGAACACAGCTTCTTTAGCCCCATGGTCACTGAACTAAATATTGGACCCGATCGTCACAAGCCACACATAGCCTTCCCAAGATTGTCATACTAAAAAGGCTTTTTTTCCCCCCAGAAAGACAAACCAGGAGAAAATGGACTTTATTACCTGCCTTTCTCTGTCCCAGCAACTAGGGATGGGACAATACGCGATATTATCGTTTATCGTGATAAAAAAACACTCACGATAATCGTAACGTGGAGATTTCATTTATCGTGATATCGTCTTCCGTCATGCACTGGGATCAATTCACCTTTTATATGCCGAGCTGCATATCCGGTACCACTTAAACCCTCTATAATTGGTAAAAGGTACTTGTAATATACGTACTTGATACAGTCTATGTTTCACTCTCTATCAAATGTCTTTACCAAAAAATAGCCGATCTACAAGCTTGTAGATCTGCAATTTTTTGGCAAATGTTCCGCCCCAGGATAATGTATTTTGATTATCACGATAAAATCGTAAATCGTGATTTCTTTTGTCACAATAATCGCGATATGAAGTGTTCATATCGTCTCTCTAGATCTCTAGATCTAGCACCAGTAAGAATATGGCGTTCGCCAGATCTGCCGTCAGACGTCTGCGCCCAACTAAGGTGGGAGACCATTTGTAGGATTCGCTTGTAAGCTTGTAGATCGGCTATTTTCAGCAAAAATTTTCCCCACCATAACAGAAAAGAGAAAAGGCACTAGCATAGAGCCCTGAACGGACTCCACTCAACCATAATGGAGTTTAAGTGGTTGAGACACTTTAAGACTACTATGGCAATTAGTAAGCAACAATTCTCCTCATCTCACAGATACAGTGAGTGACCACTGACCACGGAGGGAGCTCCATTGATCTCACTGTATTCAAATATTTTTGGTTATCCACAGGATTTAGCTTACTATAACCATTCAAGAAGGAGATTAAAGGCTTCCAAGTCAGTCTTTTCGAAATCTTGCAGTTTATCTTTCGGCACAAACATGGGGTTAAATGTGTTCTATTGCTATGCCACCAGACTGTGGAATGCCCTACAGACAGAAATCTAAAAGTTTCCCATACACTGTGTACATACATGTACATACATACATACATTTAAATGTTTACTGTTAGGCCTACATATGTTATATTGCTATTAGTGTTGATGATGTCTGGTATATTATTGTACTGTATATCATCAGGTAGTCTTTAAATGTCTCTATGAATAGAATACACACGAGGACCATGCACAGTATAGCCCTCAGGGCTTGATTGCGTTATTCGGCACCATTGTACAATCATAGACCACTGTAATATTTGCAAACTGTTAATACGTATTCAATCAGTCAGTCATGCAATATTGTCTGCACGCTCTCTTGCTTTGAAGGGTAAGTATTAGGCTGAACGTTGCAGGCAGGTTGGAGCTGATGTCTTCGCTTCACTCATACAGACAGCTGAGACTGAGGGTGTTTAAGGTTGTGTTTCCATTCTAGTGAGGCTGGCATTTATATATCTCCATCTGTGTCACATTCCAAAACACCAAGCAGAAAAATATGCCCACGGGTGTATAGAAACAAACAAACAATCACGTGCACGCCGGCGCGCATGCAAAGGTAGTCTATTATGACTACTATGACTCAACTGGCGTCAAGAGCAATTTGATCGCAACGATCCAACCAAACAGTCGCCTTGTTCAGAATGTGCCTGGATAATCAGATCATACACAATTAAAGGACCACTTCACCACTTTTCAATCTTCATAATTGGTCGATCCTCACTAATGTTCATGATAAAATAGCACAATGTCTCTTAGGAGGGCTTTGGGAAGTTCAGAAACCTACCTACCAGTGACATCATCGTTAGGCAGATTTTATTGAATTTTTTAAACAAGATTAAAAAATATAGGCCTATATAGAGATTTTTATTATCGCGAGAACAATGGCTTCCATTATAGCATTGTAACATTTCAGGAATAGAAAGCCTGCAGTTTCTATTAGCTTGGATTCGAGCATTTTTTTTGCCATTTTATCATGAACATTAATAGTGAGGTCCAATTATATGAAGAAACTGTTGAAAAGTGGTGAAGTCGTCCTTTAACTTTTATGAACCCAACAACTGACTGGTCAGAACAGTCAACATCGTGGTCGGTCACCCATTGGAAGAGCCAGGTCAGCGAAACCATCATCATTGCCTTTTCTTTCCAGACAGACAACTCCATCCATCCATCACACTTCACACACCAACATTACGCACGGAATTACGCAACAGCATACAGTGCAACACGTGCCCGTTAAAAGATGCAATATGGGTTTACAGTAGACCTATACTTCCGTGACCAAAACAAGGTTTTTTAACAGTAATATTATGGAGGAGCCATACCGTATACATATGCCAACCTGTGCGTCATGTATTCCACAACAGGTTAGCGCACGTGGTTCTCGACGTGGGGCACGGGGTCTGCAACTCTCTGAGAGTGCACAAATGGAACCAAATGGAACCCATTGTGCACTCTCAGAGATCGAGAGTTAAATAAATACATAAATAAAAAATCCGAGGATATTATATCAATCAATCAATCAATCAATCAATCAAAATCAATCAAGATGTATAGTTCTCAAAGATAGGCTATACATGTTGTCAAACCGTAGGTCCTTGAAAGTTGAAATGTTGACAAACAAACACTATAGGGTTTAGCGAACAGGTTGCTAAAGGTCGAAGTTAGTCAGAACAGCCGGTAAACTAAATTGCTATGGATGACATATTGCATCTTTTACCAGAGGCTACAGCATTCACATTTATGATCGCCGGGGCTCAAACTAAGTGCCCGTCTCACTCACCCGTTAGTTGGTCATACGAGCCGTCCAGCTCCCTGGAATCAGACAAGCTTTGCTCACGGGTTTTCGCCTTCATTGTTTTTATTTCCCCCGTGCGTGCGCTGGAATGTGAAAGTATTGTGGAAATGGTTATGTCTTTGCGATTCGATTGCTGTCCTTTTGAATCGATCGTCTCTCGAATGATGGTTTCCTACACCGTTAACGCGACATTAAGGTATAGCCGGTTAAGAGAGAAGTGATTATTTTATTTCCCCCTAGTACAGTCCGTCTGATCGCTGCCGTGTGCGCTCGGCTACTGGCTGCTATACTCGCACTGGCTGGCTGGCGCGCCTCGCTTCTGGACTCGAGTCGACAGACACACGCGCGCGCACACACACATACACGCACGCACGCACTCACGCACGCACGCACGCATGCACACTTTCAGACTTCATGTGGTCAGTCATCTATGATATTTGTCTATGACTCCAGATTTTGGGCAAGGTTTCAGCCAATCTGAGCCAAACAATTGACTTCAGATATCTTGCTGCTGCCTGGCTGGTGGAAACCTATTATGTCCATTCCTTCCTAAAACATTCCTCCTTTATTTTATTATGATATAAAAAAAAAAAGCTCACATGGCTTAGATCAGCTATTCTCACTCCTTTTGTGGGACATTTATGATGAAGTAAGTAGCAGGGTATTCATTATTCATATTTTTTTAAAGGGGGAAAAAAGGTGAGATTTGGAGTCATTGCTCCACTGCAAAAGAATATATATATATATATTCAAAAAAATGAAAAGGAGGTACTTTGGCCCAGTGGCGTAGACAGAATTGAACCCCCGACTAGGCCTGCGTCCGACTGGGTGGGCACGGGTGCGCGCCGCGCGATAGCGCGGCGCGCGAATTTTTTTTTGACGTTTTTCGGGTCGGGTCGGGCCTTCTGGTGCGATTTGGGTCGGGTTTCTTTGCATGATTAAATAATGAATTAATGCTTGTTTTTGCCTTCAATTCCATTTCATTACAAATACAATTAAACTAATCACTCATTCAGTTAATACCTACTATGAACAGAATGAATAGTGTCAGTTCCTTGCGTTAATTCTGCTTGATTCTATTCAAAGAAATGATTTGCAATGCGTGGCATGCCATTTGTTCAGTTCCATTCATTGCACAGAAAATACAGACTTGATTAGGGTTACATAATTCTCTCTATAATAATAAGTAACTGTAGATGATACTGTTAAGGTATATCCATCAAAGCTTTATAAAGCCAATCAAAGCTCAGAGCTTCCCTTGAGAATCAAATGTCGGAAGACATGAATGAATCCAACTACGGTGTCTTTCTTCCTACAGAATGCGTGGCAGTTAATAATAAAAGCTACATAAGACACACATTTCTGAATCTAAAGAGCAATCAATGACAACGGCTTTATCGCAGAAATACTGTTTTTATTAGGCTGTGATAGCCTACAAGACAAGTTAACGCACCAAATGCAAATTGCCGCGGTGGTGTGGCGGCTGTGCGCTGTCACCGCTGTGGCCTATAATTAGCCAAACTTTAGGCCTATACATACATTGTTATGAAATGTATAGGCTAACAATACAGTATATGAACCAAGCTAACCAAAAAATATAGGCTGACAGCCTAACATACCATCGTATGCTGTGCAAATTAACAGTGTAACCACGGCCTAAAAATAGGCAAACATTACAGACAGTCAGACATATGAAATGTATAACAATATACAGTATATGAACCAAGCGAACAAAAAAATATAGGCTGACAGCCTAACATACCATCGTATGCTGTGCAAATGAACAGTGTGTAACCATGGCCTACAAATAGCCAAACATTACAGACAGACCTATACATCTTGAAATGTAACAGACAGTCACCTGGTTCAGACAGTCACTCAAGTTCAATAAAACATGCAATGGTGTAACGTTTAAGTAACCATTACTATGGCATATTATAGCCAAAAATACAGTGTCCAAAATAGTGGCATTTGACATGCTGAAATGTAACAGTGAAGTATCTGTATCGATCAAACAAAAATATGAATGAATAGCCTACTTTGAATATCAAAGTAAATAAAAAGTGCATTTTATGGACATTCCAATAATCTGATTTAGTGAATTAAATCGCTATTGCACATATTCCCCCTCCCCCCAATTCCAACAAACTCATTCCCAAATAGGCTATATAAACGAACTTTAAACGAAAATAAAACGTAATCCTATCCTATAGGCCTAGACAGACCGCCTACCTACATGACGAGGCGTAAGCGTCGTGGCTTGCTGTTGAAGATAGATATTATCTCATCATAATCCAATTTGTCTGAGAGTTCGCGTTCAAAAGAAAGTAGGCTGCAGTTGTTAAGGCGAGGTGTAGTCATTGAGGCTCGCAGTCTTGTTTTTATCCGATTAGTTGTTGAGAAAAGTCTCTCCACTGTACATGATGTCATTGGCAGTGTTATAATAACCCTTAACAGTGCGTGGATACGGGGGTAAGTGTCAGCGCAACAGATGTCAAGTACATCTATTAAACATTTAAACTCGTGTCCTGCATTGATTTCGCGTTCAATCTTTTCCATGAAAAAGGAGTGTTCCAATTCTCTCATAGATAAGCCAAATAACTTACTCGGCCCCACCAGTGACTCAAATTCACCAAATGTTTCGGATCCGGGCATTAAGGAGGACGCGGCTCGCATTATTCCATATGCATCTTCCTTAAACCTACAGTTGAGCTCTGTCAGCTGTCTATCCAGAAGAGCGTTCCACATTTGTCTTAGATCTAAGTTGCTCTTTATATTTGAGGATTTCCCCAATGTAGTGGTCACCACCGAGTCAGCGAGTTTGGCAGGAATTTTTCTCACCCGGGATAGTTTGACATCCCAATCACTGATGTCATTTGTGAGCATTAACTCATCAGTTAATTTGATCACTTTGTCAAAATCTCCATTCGTATTCTCTCTATACGCGGAAAATCTTTTTTTTAAAGATTCGATTAGAGCAATGCATTCTGAGACAGACTTTTTAGGATTCTGTAATCCGATTGTTGCAAAGTCACTGGTATCAAATAATTTACCAAATGCAACAAGCAAAAATATAAACTTCTTTGTCTGTATTTGCTGTAGCAGTGAATCTGCCTCCAGTTTTGTCTGTCCACTTTCTTCCAGAAACGCAGCCAAAAGCTCTAGTATCACGTCAAGTAGTTCTAGTATTTTGCTTATTGCTCCCGATTTTGAGCTCCAGCGCGTATCTGACGCCCTCTCTAGCTCTTTTGCCCTGCGGTAGGGGTGCATTTCTTTTTGCAATTCCATGAAACGAGCATGCCTGTTTACTCCAGTCATGAAGCTGTACAGCTGATTGACAGTGTCAAAAAACTGGCTGATATTTCCTGACACTTTGGCAACAGTGCATAACACTAGGTTCAATCGATGGGAGTTGCAGTGTGTATATAGAGCGTGTGGAAATGTTTTCTTTAAAAGAACATGAACCCCCCCCTTGTTTCCCGACATTACTGATGCACCATCAAAACAAAAGCCCACACAACGAGATGGATCGAGCCCTAGTGGTTCCAATACTTCCAGGATTTTTTTGGAAATGCCAGCTGCAGTCATGTCACCGGTTTCAGCGAATCCAATTGCCCTCTCCTTAATCACCCCTTCATGAATGTAACGGAGACAGACAGCTACCAACTCACGTTTGGACTGGTCTTTGTACTCATCTCCTAATATGGCATAATGGCTAGACGCATGCACTTCCTTCTTAATGTGTCGAAGTAATAATGAGGCAGCACATTCCAGTAGCTCATTCTGAATTGAGGGGCTCATAAGTGTAGCATTATGTTTCATCTCATCAAGCCTGGCTTGAACTTCAGGATCATACTTTGCAATCATCTCGAATAGCTCCAAAAAGTTTCCTCTATTTAAAGAATCTGCCGTCTCTCTGTGACCCCTAAGAGGAATATCGTTTTTTGCGCACAGCATCACAATATCCAATACCACTTTAATGTGTTTACGGTTTTTCTTTATCAATGAAGCATTAGCAGAATCTCCATGCAACTGGTTTAACACAGTGCCACGGCCATTTGTGGCATGGCTTTCTTTATATGCAATCAGCATTTTTTGTGCTAAAGCATGAGGCTTGCTATTTTCATGTTTAGTACATGCGGTTCTGGTGTTTTTCCAATTTTTGAATCCATCTCCTCTCACAAATGTATGTTCAGTACGAATACCAGGAAAATGTCTACAATATTTGCAAAAGATAGCATCTTTTGATTTGCTGTATTCAAGCCATTTAAACTCATTATACCAAGTTGCAGAGAAGGAGCGTGTTTTTCCAGAAATTACAGTTGCGGGAAAACTTGTCCATCTCGGTTGAGTCTCTGGTTCATCAATTGATGACAGGTCAGATGGAGCCTCGCCCGTCCCCGCGGAAGCTGCTGCACACGGTGGGGCTGCTACTTGGCCTTTCTCGGCACCGCCGCAGGCGCCGCTGTTAATAATAATACACATTTAGTATTATTATTTTACTAGTTTTTTGTATTACAAAAAAAGACCCTATAAGAATAGGCTAAAGTAGGCCTATGTTTTGAACAAGCACCGTATAGCGTAGCATACATTTACCTATCGATTGGAGCAGGTGGGAGTTGCTGGGAATTTGAAGGGCGCCTTGTTGTGGCGTTTGCTGCCGAGGAGGTGAGCACCTCAGGCGGCTGGAGCAACTCGTCATCTTCCGACTCAATGATGATGTCTGGTATATCTTCAGTCACGGCACCGCCGCTGTTAATAAAAAAATATACGCGCTGTGAGCTTTTATATCTGCTATTTTTTTTTAAACATGCACGGCTTGCACGCCACGGTAAATTTACATTTATGCATTAAGCCTACCTATGGACTGGAACATGTGGAAATGGAATTTGCTGGGAACTTGAACGGCGGTCTGTTGTGGCGTTTGTTGCGGGCGAGGTGAGCACCTCAGGCGGCTGTAGCAACTCATCTTCCGACTCCGAGGAGGAGGAGTCCATGGACACGGGACTGCCGCTGTAAATTACAAATAAAATAATATATGTATATGAAAATGGTTGGATATAATCTTTTAAACATGCACGACGCCATGGTAGCCTACATTTATATTAGGCCTACCTATTGACTGGAACAGGTGGACATGGAAGTTGCTGGGAACTTGAAGGGCGGTCACGCTCTGTTGTGGCGTTTGCTGCCGACAAGGTGAGCGCCTTGGGCGGCTGCTCCTCCGAGGAGTCCCCGGTGATGTCAACAACAATACATTCTTCATCAGATTCCGAATCCGAGGTGTTAGGCATAGGCCTAG